>NC_047055.1:50344958-50582458 GCF_011762595.2 Tursiops truncatus
TTAATTTCACATCAATGAATTAAAATTGCACTGCCTTTTGAGAAAATAAAAGGTTAAGCATTTTTTTTTTTTACAATACAAGATCATGCCCAGGTAATAATTTATTCAAACACTGACAGCTGTTCAAAAGATACTTGGGGGTGGTTTAGGAGTCTGTGGAATTTATAGATAACACTATGTTTATAGTTCTGTGGCAATGTCAAACACTTTAAGTTGACTTCTTCCTTATTCATATCGTGGTAGAACTGTGACTAGTTATGTCTCGCTGCATAAAAAAATTGTCCCAAAACTTAGTGACTCAAAACAAATATTTAGTATCTCTCAGTTTCTGTGGGTCAGGAATCCAGGCAAGACTTAGGTGGGTCCTCTGCCTCAGGGTCTCTCACAAGTCTGCAAATCAGATTGTGGGCAGGGGCTGAAGTTATCTCAAGTTTAGACTGGGGTGTGTTGGGGGACCTGCTGCCAAATTCACTCATGTTGGCAGAAATCAATTCTTTCTGAGTCCCTGGACTGAGGGCCTAAGTTCCCCCCTGGCAGCTGGCCAAAGGCCTCTCTCAGTTTCTTAACATATGGGTCTCTTCATGGAGTAGCTCAAAACATGGCATGAAATCAGAGCAAACAAATAGAGAGAGAGCAAAGAGACAACAAATAACAAGTGTTGGGGAGGATGTAGAGAAAAGGGAACTCTTGTGCACCATTAGTCGGAGTGTAAATTGGTGCTGCCACTATGGGAAATAGTGTGGAGATTCCTCAAAAATTTAAAAATAGAACTACCATATGATCCAATAATTCCATTCCTGGGTTTTTATCCGAAGAAAACCAAAACACTATTTAGAAAAGATATACGTACCCCTATATTCATCATAGCATGATTTACAACAACCAAGGTATGGAAGCAACCTACATGCCTATCAATGGATGAATGGATAAAGATGTGATATGTATATATACAATGGAATATTATTCAGCCATAAAAGAGTATGAAATATTGCCATTTGCAACAAGTAGGATGGACCTAGAGGGTATTATGCAATGTGAGATAAGTCAGACAGAGAAAGATATTGTATGATTTCACTTATATGTGGAATCTAAAAAACAAATGAACAAACACAACAAAATAGAAATAGAATTACAGATACAGAGAAGAAACAGGTGGTTGTCAGAGGGGAGGAGGGGAGGAGGAGGAGAAAAATAGGTGAGGGAGATTAAGAAGTACAAACTTCCAATTGCAAAATAAATGAGTCAAGGGTATGAAATGTACACTGTGGGGAACATAGTCAATAGTAATGTAATATCTTTGTATGGTGACACATTGTAACTCGACTTATCTTGGTGATCATATTGAAATGTATAGGAGCACTGTATCACTATATTCAGCAACAGAAACTAACATAGTGTTGTAGGTCAATTACACTTCAAAAACAAACAAACCCATAGAAAAAGAGATCAGATTTGTGGTTACCAGAGGTGTGGGGTGAGGGGAGAGGGAATTGGATGGAGACAGTCAAAAGGTACAAACTTTCGGTTACAAGATAAATAAGTAATAGGGATGTAATGTACAACTTGATGAATATAATTAACACTGCGGTGTGTTATATATGGAAGTTGTTAAGAGAGAAAATCCTAAGTGTTCTTATCACAAGAAAATATTTTTCTATATTTCTTTAATTTTGTATGATATAAGATGATGGATATTTATTTACTGTGATATTCATTTCATGATATATGTAAATCAATTTATTATGCTATATACCTTAAACTTATACACTGCTGCATGTCCATTATATCTCAATAAAACTAGAGGAAAAAATTATATGAATCATTGTAGGATTACATAAGTGAATCACAGACATCCAAGAGCACGTGGCTTGAGATATGACAACACGCCCATTGAAAGGTACAAGTATTGCTCATAACTGGACTTGTAGACATTCAAAGACCTCGACTACTCTAGATCAACACTGGGTGATACATCAGAAGGCCTTGTGGAGTTTCGGAAAAGCAAAGGTGCGTGGATTTCACTCCAGATCAACTGAGTCAGCTCTAAGAATGAAACTTGGACATCAATATTTTTAAACAGTGATCCTCAATGTGTCTTCAAGATTGCTAACCGGGGCTTCCCTGGTGGCGCAGTGGTTGGGAGTCCGCCTGCCAATGCAGGGGACACGGGTTCAAGCCCTGGGCCGGGAAGATCCCACATGCCGCGGAGCAGCTAAGCCCGTGCCCGCGCGCCACAACTACCGAAGCCCACGCGCCTAGAGCCCGTGCTCCGCAACAAGAGAAGCCACCGCAATGAGAAGCCCGTGCACCGCAATGAGGGCCCAATACAGCCAAAAATAAAAACAAATAAATAAATAAATTTATATTTTAAAAAAAAAAAGATTGCTAACCATTCCTAGATACATGTGCCCAAGTATTTATCTTTCTATCTGACCAATGCTTATCTGTCCAGTTTCTTCTGCCACACTATTTGTTACCCTCTTCTAGTTTATGCTCTACCAATCACTAATATACCCTGTCTATGATAATGGAGGGTAGTTTCTTGTCTCGTTGCAGAAAGAATTCAGAGATGAGACACGGAGGTCAAGAAAGTAAAGTGAGGATTTATTTGAGCAATAGTACACTCTCAAGGGGAGAGCAGGCAGTCTCATTTGAGTAGCTGCCTTGGGTTTCTTTGGCAAACCTGTTATGGGGGGCATAGAAATGAATGGGGTGGAAAATTCACTGGGGAGGGAGAGGTTTGTGGTTCGTATTCCCTGATTTTCATCCCAGCTCCATCTTCCCGAGGGGAGGAGGGATTTTTGTCCTTATTTAGCTTAGATCAGAAGTGTCACAGCATCGGTGCATTATGGGTGCTTCTTATCAGCAAGGCTAATTTTATTGAAATGAGAGCATAATGAGCAAAAAGTTACGTTCAGACCCCAGAGATTCCTGCCTTTTCCCACCTTTCTTTGTCTGCCTCCAGGACACATCACCCCAAAATATGTGGTTTCCTGTCAGTCTGGAGGTTCCTGCTTGTCTTTGTTTACAAGATGTATGGTTTCCTGACATTTGGCCCTTGCTCCCCCTTCTCTGCTCATATCTAGTTACCTGCCTGTTTTAACACCTATAATGCCATGAGCTCTAGCTTCAATAATAATGTAATCTATGAAGAAGTTTTGCAAACATGTTAACTGTAACACACAGTTCAGGAGGCAATCTCTGGAAGCCCATTTATACAAATTACTGCTATTTTGATCTTTGAATGATATGAATAATAATTGGTATTAGGTGTTTAGAAGCATAAACTTTGGAGTTAAACTTGGGCCTGAATACTCTATCACCCACTAGCAGTTGACCATAGGCAAGTTATTCATCCTCTCTGAGTCTTTGTTTCCTCTAGTAATAATTTGTATCTAAAATTGATCCTCATTATTCATAGATTCCATATTTGCAAATTCACCTACTCATTAAAATTTATTTGTAACCCCAAAGTAAAGACACGTGGTGCTTTTCTGGTCATTTGTAGACAAGTGAAGTGTGGCAAAAAATTTGACTCACCTGATGATGCATGTGTTCCCAGCTAAGCTTGAACAAAGCAGTGATCTACCTTTTCGTTTCAGCTCTCATCATGTAAGCAAGTGTTCTTTTCATGGTCTATTTAGTGACACATTTTTCACATTTCTGTGTTTTTTTTTTTTTTGGTGATTTTGCTATTGAAAATGGCCCTAAAATATAGTGCTGAAGTAATGTCTAGTGTTCTTAAGCACAAGAAGTCTTGAATATGTAATAATTAGGGAGAAAACACTATGTTAGATAAACTTCATTCAGACATGAGTTGTAATGCTGTTGGCCATGAGATCGAGGTTAATAAATCAACAATATGTATTAAATAAGAGGTCTTTTAACAGAAACACAGATAAAGCAAGGTTATGTGTTGATCAGTTGATGAAAATTTTGTGACCAGGAATCTAACCTTGTATTTTGCCTAGGAACAATAGGTCAGTACTCACTAATTCAGATTTTGCAGTGACTTTACAGAACATAAGTACCATGAATAATGAAAATCAAGTGTTTTTCTAAAGGTTATTGCCAGGATTAAAGGAAATAATATGTACAAAAGACTTAGCATGGTATTACATTGTCATATTAATACTGTGACTATTAATAGTGTGAATATTTTTACAGACCAAATTGTTTTCACACAGTGCAGAAATCTTTCAGGCCATTGGAAAGGGATATTCCTACTTCAATGCACTAAATGACTCCTTCTTGCTTCAGGCAATATAAGAATGTGGCTCAATAGCCCATACCTAGAAATAGCATTATACCAACCACCGACCTACTCAAAAAGAAATATTTCAAGTTCAGTGCAAACCGCTTGTCCCTTGTCAACTTGCCCTAAATAACACACCCTGCAAATTCCATTGGATAGCTTCTCCTTTGGATGTACTCATTTTTCTGACTTTAATTTCAATGGTTCTTATAATCTTTTCTAACTTCTCTATGTGCTTGTCTTTATACCCCAGCAATGGAAGTGACACAGACTAATTTAACAGTCACGGATATTTATTCCTAACATCATAATTTGAAATAATGTACTATTTATCTATTAGTTCTTCCAGACTGCATAAATACCTGTTAAATAGAAACAGAAATTCAAAATAACTGATTAAAAGGGATCTTTGTGTATATGTGATTGAGTGTGTGGGTATGTCTGCAAAAAATTATTTTAGTGATTTATCTAACTGCTATCCAGAAATGTCATTTTTGAATTTTGAAAGAGATTAATGTTTATACATATACATGTAATGGACTGCTGCCAAGATAATTGTCAAAATTCAGCTTCAGACATTATGTATTTTTTGACAGCTGAAAACCCAGAACTTATTTTTACTGCTTTTCTAGTTTGCAACATTTTATATTGCTGACATTTATTAACTGCTTTGTTATATATTTTTAGTGCTAGAGAAAGCTTTAAAAAGGAGTGCTCTTTCAAAAGGCCATAAAATAATGACTTTTACTACAGAAATCTAAATGTTGCACGTTTTAGAAAAAAAGTTGAAATCTCCATTTGAGTCCAGAAATCATATATACAAACTTGATTTTGTGCCTCAATCCCACCCAAATTCTAAGAACTACTAGTCTATCCTATTCTAGAGACTCTGAGTGTCTTTCTGAAATGTCTTGGAATATTGTTTTGAATTTAGCAATGGCAACCAACTGTAAAAATAAAAATCAAAAAGTTAGCTAGTTTATCCTTTTTACCCTTCAAACTCAGAAAAGCTTTAAACAATTAATGCAGATATTGAAGGTACAAAGTACTTTGCACTTGATTTAATTCTATTAAGCAGTCTAAGTCTAGGATCAGTTCAATATTAACCATGGTTTCTAAATTATGCGTGAGCAAAGCACATTCTTGCTAACATTAAAAGCAAGTCAAATTTATATTGTTTAATTACTTTCTCTACAGTTTTGAAGTCCTCCCTCATCCACCAAATGCCCAGTGTATCCTCATTTGGCCCTCCATTGCCTTTGAAACTTCACCCTATGGATAAAAAACTGCCTCCTCTCACACAAGGCAGTGGACAGAATGAAGATGGAGAGATAGCTACACTGACAATGACCGGAGAGGAAAACATGATTTCACTTCTCCAGTTTTGCCAAGGACATGTTCAAGAACACAGTGATAATCTCTATGAAATATAAAACTTGTGCTCCCAGGCAATCCCACCAAACTGAATAAATACATTTCTTAAAATGTGGAAGACTGAACTCAATTATATGAGCTGTCCTCTAAATGACATGTTCAAGGGTCACATGATTATATATGAATTTATATTTTTGATACAGAGAAAAATAAGAAAATAAGGATGATATAGTGAGAATCAACAAAAAGCTAAGTGTATTTAATTCAAAGAATTTTTTTTTTATGAAGTAATATTCTCTGTATGTTTTTGGTGTCCAAACATCCTTTCTTTGTGAACTTTATGATAGTACATGGCATTTTAAAAATATCATTACCTGGAAAAATTAAAAGTTGACAACTGTACATAAAATATAAACATCTGGGCATCCCTGGCCCATGCTGCACCATGTTAACCAAGGGAAAACACACACACACACACACACACACACACATACTCTCTCTCTCTCTCTCTCTCTCTCTCTCTCTCTCTCTCAAAAAAAAACGGATTAGATCCATTTGGCTGTTTAACATCATAGAAACAAGGCCAACTGGTTATTAAATGTTTTGCCTACTTCCAGTGACATTAAATAAACAAAATATAAGCATTCCTTAACTTTAACAATGAAACAATAACAATTTTAAGCCAAAGTCATGATTTCACCAACACAGATAATGATGTTGCCCTAAAAATCACCTCTATTCTGTTGTTTGGTTATACACTTCTTGATTGAGTTAACATTGTAGTGTAGGTGTTTAAAAAGAAAAGGCTAATATATACCCTAAAACAACCACTAAAATAATTAAAATAAAGATTTCCATATAATAAGGCAATGAAAGAGATAAGATTGAACAATTAAAATATTTAATTAATCTAAAATAAATCAGAAAAAGAGGAAACGAAACAAAGAACATGAGGCAAATAAAAAACACACAGCAACATGACAGACTTAACCTCACACATATCACTAATTGCCTTAAATGCAAAGGTTTAAATGGCCTAATTAAAAGTCAGAGATTGTCATATTGGATAATTAAAGCAAAATCTAACTATATGCTGCCTATTTGGAACCCACTGTAAATATAAATACACACATACAATAAAAGTAACAGGATGTATATTAGTTTGCTGAAGCTTCTGTACAAAGTACCAGAATTTGGGTGACTTAAAACAACAGATTTATTATCTCATAGTTCTGGAGGCTAAAAGTCTGTAAGTAAGGTGTTAGCAGGATCATGCTTCCTCTGAGACTCTGGGAAGAATCCTTCTGGGCCTCCTCCTACTTTCTTAGGGTGGCTGGAAATGTTTGGCATTCCTTGGCTTACAGCTCCATCAGACCAATCACTGCTTTCATCTTCATGTGGCATTCTGCCTGTGTCTGTCTTCAGATCATCTTCCCTCATTACATAGCTTCTGTCCAAAATTCTCTTTTTTATAAGGATATCAGTCATATTGGACCTCATTTTAACTCTGTAAAGACCCTATCTTTTTGGGAGAACATAATTCAACCCATAACAAATGGGAAAGGATATACATGCTGACATTAATCAAAAGAAAGCTGAAGTGGCTATAGCTTTCAGCTAAAGAAGATTTCAGAGCAAGGGATATTACCAAGAATAAAGAAGATAATCTCATAATATTAAAGTTATCAATCCATAAAGAGTACATGACAATCCTAAACATTTATATACCTATTAGCAGGTACCAAATACATGAAGCAGAAACTGATAGAACAGGAAAGAGAAATAGATCCATAATTATAGTCAGAAATATCAGTACTTCTTTTTTGGTAATTGATAGAACAAGTAGACAGAAAATCAGCAAGGATGTGGTAGATGAACAACACTATCAACCAATTTGACCTTATTGGCATTTATAATATACTCCACCCAATAGCTGTAAATACACATTCTTCTCAAATGCACATGGATGTTGACCAAGAAAGACCATATTCTGGGACATAAAACAAGTCTCAGTGAATTTAAAAGGATTCAAGTCATATCAAGTATGCTTTGCAACCACATGGAATAAAATTAGAAATCAATAACAGAAAAATTCTCTGGAAAATCTTGAAGTATTTACAAACTCTGGGAGAGGAAATAGTTTTCTTCAACACTCCTAGGGTTCCTGACTGGGTCTGAAAATTAAACTGACAAATATTAACAGAAGAAAAGCATTCATATTTTATTAAATTCTTTCAGGTACACGGGAGCCTTCACAAGTGAATGAAGTCCTGAAGAAATGACCAGAGTAGGAAGTTTTTAAGCCTTTCAGAAAAAGAAACAGTAAATCTGTGTGAAGAGTGATAAAACAAAGGGCTATGGGTAGCAAATGGTGAAGAAATAACTTGGAAGGTAAGGGTTAGCCTAATAAGATTTGCTTATATAGAATTTTCTGGCCCCAAATTCCCTGTCTCCGATGATAAGAATGTGTTCCTTCTTTCTCATGGGAGATTTATCTCTTGTTTTCAAGGAATAAGGGTGAAGTGTGGGAGTGAGTTCAGAGTGACCTTCTTGCTTCTACTGTTTTCTCAAATTCCTTCAGCTTAAGATATTAAATATGCCAAGGTGCAATACTTTGGGGTAGCATGTCCTGAACTCCATCAAACTAAACACCACACTTCCAACTAACCCATGGGTGAACACTGATTTCAAAAGTTACATTAAGAAGGACTGTGAATTAAATGAAAATGAAATTACAGCATACCAATATTTGTGGGATGCCACTATATCAGTACTTAGGGGGAAATTTATAGCATTAAATGCTTATATTAGAAAAGAAGAAAGGTTTCCAATGAAAGACCTCTGCTTCCACCTTTGGAAACTAGGAAAAGAACAGTAAATTCATTCCAAAGTAAGGATAAGAATGAAACATATTAAGATCAGCATGGATGTCAATTTAATAGAAAACAGAAAAACCATAGACGTGAAAGACTGATACAGCAAAAATTTCAAAACATCCCTGAGAGAAGTTAAAGAACTAAATAAACAGAGAGTTTCACCATGTTCATGAGGTGAAAGACTCAGTATTGTTAAGATTGTTGCTAATATCCACAAATGGGTCTATAAATTCAAAGTAATTCCAATCAAAATCCCAGCTGTCTTTTTGTAGAAACTGACAAACTGATTCTGAAATTCATATAGAAATGAAAAGAAGAGAAAAAAAGAAGAAAAAAGTTGGAGTACTAACTAACATTATCTTATTTCAAGTCTTATAAAGCAACTGTAATCAAAGACAGCATTCTATTGATATGAAACTAGATCCATGGAACAGAATAGAAAATCCAGATATAAATTCACATAAACGGACAACCTAATTTTGACAACCATGTTTTGTCAGTTCAGTAGAGAAAGAATAGTCTTTTCAGGAAATGGTGCGGGGACAAGAGGCTATACATATCTTTAAAAGTTAAACATATTCCTTCTATATGGTTCAGCCATTTCACTTTTAAGTTTTTATCCAAGAGTAATGAAAGTATACATTCATACAAAGACTGGTAAACAAATAATAATACAGCTCTATTTGTAATCCAAGAACTGAAAACAACTCAAATGTGTAGTGAGTGGATAAACGAACTGTGGAATACATAAAATGGAATACTACTCAGCAATAAAAATTAATGAACTGTAAGTGCAGATTACAGCATCAATGAATCTCAAAATAATTATGCTTAGTGAAAGAAAACAGAAAAGGAGTAAATACTGCAAGATTCCATTTATTTTAAAACTCTAGAAAATGCAAAATATTCTGTAATGGTAGAAGGCAGGTCAGTGATCACCTGTGAATGTTGAAGGGTAAAGACTACAAAGGGGTACTAGGAAACATTTTGGGTTGGGTTGATATATTCATTATGTTGTTTTTTGGTGATGGCTTCACCATTGTAAATATATGTTAAGACTGTCAAGTTGTATATTTTAAATATGTGTAATTTATTGTGTGTCAATTCTACCTCAATAAAGCAATTAAAACAATTTTTTTGAAGATTATAGTCATTATTTTTAACAGCTCCTCAGATGGTTCTAATATGTACGTGGGGTTGAGAACCAGAGATCCAGCTATTTTACCACAAAGTGGAATACAGCTGATTGCTCAGACATCTATAAAATCTTTCCCTTTTTGTCTTCTTTTTTATGCAATTATTTGCTTAAGAAGACCTATGCTATTTTTCAGTTCAGTTAGATAAGGGCCCAGTTTGAAAACAGGTACATTTTCAGTAATCTTTAACTCCCAAAACTATTGTCTTTGATGTTGCTGTAAATCATGGAATGTTAAAGGATCATCTTTCCTCAATGTTTTGTTAGGTTATGGGACAGAGTGAATTTTCACCTAGACTGGAAAAGATACTGTAATATTAGGACTAAAACAATCTTTGTTGAGTTTTCGTCTTTGAACCAGCCACAGGCCAATAGAGGCCAGACAGACAATAAAATATCCTAAGATTTTTGGGGAAAAATATAGTGTATCAAGTGATGCAGTGTACAATAATTTGGTCAAATTACATATTAGGATTGTTTCCAACTCTGAACAACCATTTTATGAAAAAAAAATTTAATCTTAGTCCAAATGGATGTTTAAAAATAAAGAAGCCGAGGAATTGTCAAAGGAAGTAAGGTCATTTACCCTATAATAGAGAAGGCTTTGGTTGGGCAAGGAGTATGGTAGCTATTAATGTTTGAAAGAAAGGGAGGAACATCTTCAATGGTGAGGATAATACCAATATCCCTGAAGCAACAAAGAAAGGGTGACTCTAGAGGAAATATTTTCATGTTATTATTTTTGTTTCATAATTGAATTTATGCAATGTGACTCTAGGTAAAGACAATTTGTACACACTCCTACTTAGATCTTTTCTCACAGTGGTTGAGTTCACCATGCACTCCTTCACATCATAATGATCACACAATTGATATGTCTGGAGCTGTGCTATGACCCTCCAGCATAGCTCCTTCACAAGAAACTCTCATTAGGAAATAGCTCAAGAACCACTTTGGAAAGGGTTACATGTCCTCACTGCCTACTTTTAGATTAGCCAGTCTACCTGAAACTCCCAATATATTGACTTGCTGATTCAAGCTTATGATTTCAGCTCAGAAATTAACCTCCCAGGTACAGATGCCCTATTTTGGTTGGGAAATTGGACTTTGCAATGCATGATATACTTATAGATATAAAAACATAAAAGAAAACATTCATTTTGTCTAAATTACCATTGTTATTTGTGTTCATTCGCTAATGAATCCTAATTCACCAACTGCCCCTAATTCACCTTTTGTTCTGAAGGCTTATTACACAAGCCAGTTTCAAAGATATCAAGTGATATCAATGATATCAAAGTTATCAAATGATATCAATGTATTCCTTCTGGAATCAACAAATGGAGCTTATAAAAAATGAGTGATGGAGTATTCTAATTAATTAACTCTCATGCTTAACTGACTTTCTTTAAATTCCATTATATAAACAAGAGGATTTTAATATCAAAACAATGCTTATCACTAAAACAAGAATTGCAGACTTGTTTGTTTTATTTTAGAATGTATCTGAATGAATAGCAACAATTGTTCTACATGCTTGAAAACTAAATTCAGGTTATTTCACCATCTTGTTATTTTGGATTCTGAGTAAATGGAACTTTACTATATTGGGCTCATGCATGGATCTATTATATTCTTTTGGAGCTTAAGGATAGCATTATTCAGGCATTCAGGGAGATTATACACACACATATCTATACATACACTCATACACACAAAATATACTTTATTTGCACTGTTTGTAGATTTCATGGAAACAAAGTCTTTTAGAACTTCATGACTTTCTCCCATTTTTAAAGATGATCGGAAATGTCCTGTTTCTGTGATTGTCATTCAGCATACACATATCCAGCATCGGACCAGAAATGTGAATCTTGACAGCTTCTGACATGGTGGTAATATTGCTTGTAATTGCTCTCTGCTGGGCTTTCAATTCCCTGCGACAGGCAGGAACATCGACAAGGTCAACTCATTTATCTACAGCGGTAGTGACACTAGCCTATTATGAGAGTACATGAGAATCCAGGCTTTAGAAATCATGGTTTTAGAAATAGGACTAAAATAGAGTGAAGGAAGAAAATAATTAAGTCCCAAAAGCTTTCTTTCAATAATTTAAAAATTGTTACTTAAGATGAGAACATATCAGAACACAGAAATGGAAACTATTCTAGTAGATTTTCCGAAAAAGGGAACAATCTAGTATAATAGTTAAGACCATGAGCTTTGGCTCAGTTTATTCATCTGTTAAACAAGGTAATAATTCCTAATGTCAGGGTGTGGTATTAACAAAATGAGAAGTCACATGTTAACTGCTTAGCACAGGGCCTGGCACATAGTCATCATTCTGTATATTAAAGCTATAATAATTTAGAATAGGCATAATGTTCCACAGACCCAGACAAGGTGTCTTGATCTCAAGTTTTACTTACCTGGAAAGTGTTTTAAACTATATTTTGTTGGACTACACTTTGGAGGAAAATATGAAAGTAGCATCATTTTTCATTGAACCAATTGCCCTGAATATTTATTCATACTTAATTATGCACCATTTTCTTTACAAAATATGTTGTGATTATATTTATCTTTTGTCTTGTCTTGCAATATATTTGTGTTTGTGTGTGTACACATGTGACACTGAAGTCCCTGCATAAAACAGAGGATCATTGTAAGTTAGTTTCTAGACACTTCTTCCTTTTTAAAACATATGATGTGAATGTACCTGTGAGTGCCCACACAAACACGTGTGTACCCATGTCTGTGTTTAAAGGCAAAAATCATATTTCTGAAATATTTGAGAAATATTTGAGAAATATTTATATCAGAAACTAGAAAAATGTGTTCAATATAACTTCAATTGCTCTAATAAGTGGTACTATCATTATGGTATAAAGCTACCCTGCTCTTGTGCTTTGAGGTTCAAGAACCATTTTTAGGTTACTGGTGTGTTCTGCCCATTCCAAAATGTACAAACATAACACATTCATTCCATGTCACAAAAATAAATGGTAGGACTCTGCTCCCACTGGGAACCAGAGGAAGCTAATTCTTACAATGCCTTCATTTGCCTTTTGGTTAAAAGGAATATTTCCTGGTATAACAGATAGGGAAATACTTCATTTCATAGTCAGTTGCTGATCCATTGTTTATGAAGTTTACTAACTTCCACAGAAAGATACTGAATATAACTTCTCTTCATCAGTTTATCCTGAATACTTATTTTCCACATAAAGGAATACTTCAGACATCATTGGATTGACCTGGTTTTATGATATTTATTAAACACTGGGCATCTGGGATGCCATTTCAAACTACCTTAACAAACCTAACACTACCTTTATAGTGGTTCCTTGCTTAGAATACTAGATACCACCAATGTCAGTTCAATAAACATAGCATGAATAGTCACTTTCTTTACAAACAATTGAAACAAAATGTCAAGTAGAAACATCCTGTACTGCACAACACCAAGCAAAATTGTTCTAAGATTGAAAATGTCTGAGATGATCATTGGCTTTGACAGAATGTTGAAAATGTGTACAGCTCTATTGCCCAAGAGCAATAATTCTGATAATGAACTGTGAACATTTTCATCCACAGTATTCTTTTTTATTTATTTATTAACATCTTTATTGGAGTATAATTGCTTTACAATGGTGTGTTAGTTTCTGCTTTATAACAGAGTGAATCAGCTATATGTATACATATATCCCCATATCTCCTCTCTCTTGCATCTCCCTCCCTCCCACCCTCCCTATCCCACCCCTCTAGGTGGTCACAAAGCACCTAGCTGATCTCCCTGTGCTATGCGGCTGCTTCCCACTAGCCATCTATTTTACATTTGGTAGTATATATAAGTCCATGCCACTCTCTCACTTCGTCGCAGCTTACCTGTACCCCTCCCCGTGTCCTCAAGCCCATTCTCTACCTCTGCATCTTTATTCCTGTCCTGCCACATGTTCTTCATAACCATTTTTTTTAAGTTTCCATACATTTGTGTTAGCATAAGGTATTTGTTTTTCTCTTTCTGACTTACTTCACTCTGTATGGCAGACTCTACGTCCATCCACCTCACTACAAATAATTCAATTTTGTTTCTCTTTATGGCTGAGTAATATTCCATTGTATATATGTGCCACATCTTCTTTTTGATTCAGTGGATGTACACAATGCCAGATGTCTAAAAGTATACAAGATAAATTGCTTTTCTGGCATTTTATGCATTATCTGTTAACAAATTTCAACATGGCCATTGTAGATTCAGTCATTCAACATTAAGGCTATTCACCACAGAATGTAGGGGATATGACTTTTGCCTAACTGTTGTCAAAATTTCTTCAACACTTGTTTCAATTTTCCACAATCACTTACCCAAACTATACTCTTAGTGAGATAGAAACACTGGCTACCAAACATCTATTCTTCCACAAAGATTAGTGTTCTCATTAAGTTTGTTTTTTAAGACATGTCATTGCATATACAGAAGTCTTGACTCTAGGCAAGGGCAGTATTACAGTTACGGTCTTTAATAAAAAACATCAGATATTTAGTGAGCATCTACTGTCTACCCAGTGTTATGGGAAATATTAAGGAGAATGAGGCTTTTCCTGACCTTATAAAGTAGTTAAAGGGAAATGGTTAACACATTTCATCACTTAACATGCATGTACTGGGCAACAACTATATAGCAGACCCACTGCTGCAATACCACATTTACTATAGTACAATACTATTACCCAGGTATGCTCATGGTACTATGGCAAAACAAAGAAGAAACATGCAACTGATAATGGGCACAGAGAACATCTGAAAAGACTCTCAAGAGAGGTAAAGTTTGAGCTGAGCCGTAATGATTAGGGATTCAAGCTGACAAATTAGGATACAAAAGGATATATGTTGAGGAGTGGAAGGTGGGTTAAGACAATAGGAATGGGTAATAAAATCTGATGTTAAATGATGACCCCAAGATTTTCAACCTAGTAAACAAGAAATTTGTGCAATCCTCAGGTCAAGCATATTTTTAATAGCTGCTGCTTGGGAGAACAATGATGTGTTCCTTTTAGAGTGTTCTTTTTTTGAAGTGATGGCACAGTTCTGTTAGAAAATGAAAATACAGGAAAGAAGGTAGAAAATCAGGGCTGCATTTGGAATTTGTGTAAATACAATCACATAGAAATAACTCATGTCTCTTTTTGTGCCAGATCAGATGTTTCAATTCACCAAATTATTTCACTAATATTTGTTGAACATATAGCTTCTAGGTACCATACCAATGGGCCCCTTTAGTTGCAACTCTCATATAGGCCTGGCATTGCATAATCTCCAGATGGAAAACACTCGCAGTAAATTTTGCAATGTACAGTAACATTCCTCATCAATAGTTAAGTCTATGTGGCAAATCTGCTTCTCTGTGACCAATCTACTACAGCTCTAAAAGAGACAGATAACACAGTAGTTAGCTTCTCTGCCCTTTCTGAGTCTCAAGGAAACTAACCAATCAAGTATTTCATGTTAGTCTAATGCTGGATTGGTTTTGTAAACAAAATGTCAGCAAGAATTAGTGAAATTAACTGCCGAGCAGAAGCAAAAACGACTTTAAAAAAACTCTCAATTATCTGCCACAATAATCACTGGAGTGCAAAATGATGCTCCAGAGTCACTGTAAGGTGTTTCATGCCTCCTGCAGCCTCTACAAAAAGATGAAATTATGATTAGCATTATTTTGGTTCTGTACACTCCTTTACAGTCTCGTTTGCTGAAAGTTAAATCCATGAATGTTATATGTGAATCCATCCTATCACCTAAAATTGCACCCAAATATTCTTCGTGATAGAGCATAAACCACTCATCCACTTCTTCCTCATGTCAGATTTGACTGTTAATTGAACTAATATTTTACAAAGGAGGCAAAAAACACAATCAGTCTCCTCATATACAGGGAAATATTTATACTCTTATAGGTAATCCACTATTTTTGAAAAAATGTGTATTTGGTTGAGTTGAGCATACAAAAGTGATTAGTTCTTCCTCAGTTTAATTGTCATCAAAGCCCTGAATTCAAACTGTTCTTTTATTCAGAGATTTCCATGGAGCACTTGATGTTTTCTTTCTTTTAGCTAGAATTTACCAAATTTATATTGACACAAAGATCTAGTATATGAATCTGTGTTTATTATTTTTAAAAATATATATGGAAAGGATAGGTCTGTTGTCATGCAAGGAAAAGTGTAGGCTATATTTAAGTTTAGAAAAGCTTCCATCTTCAAGAAAGATATTAGAATTGGGAACAGCATAATATATAAGGTAGTCAGAGAAGGCAGCATAAATGAGTTTAAGGCTAAGATGGATATATACTTGGAATCAATACATTTGGATATGCTTGCTGAATAGCAAGATGAACCTGCTGAATGGCAGCAGGATAACTAGATTGATGCTGGCTCTTTCCAACAATAAATTTCATGTTTCAGAGTAATATTTCATGGCTGTCAATTGGAACAGTGGTGGCACAGTTGGATTGATTGGCATTGAACACAAGGTTTTATTTGTCAACAAATGTGTTTCATGATTCATCATGGACTCACTGATTGATTGGATACTGGCTGCATAGAAAAATTCTTATAAGTCTATCACAGAAGGTTTTTGGAAATATATCAACAACACTGATTCATCAGCACAGTCACATTCTGAAAAATGCAAAAGTTTTCCTGGTAGTCATTGCTGTTCAGGACAGAGGCAAGAAATAATATTCGCATGCAATAAATGCAGGATACAATCATCTCATTGAGGGTATATTACTTTGTTCTTGGTGTGAAACTCTTTTCCGCCTTCCTTTTGTCCCTTATGACTTATCCAACCACCGATGGATACCAGAAATCCATGGAAGGACAGCTAACTCACTTCTCATACATCCAGTTGACCTTGACCTTACTCTTCTTGTAGTATATAAGAACAACTCCAGGGTAATGGGTAATAATGCTGGATTTGCAGTCAGACAAACTCAAATCGAAAAATCTGGCTTCCTTACTAGATATCTCTGTAAAGGGAATGAGTTATTTAATCATGCTAAGGTTCACTTTCTTAGTCTATAAAATAGGAATAATAATAACCCATATTGCAAAGATTAAATGAAATAATACAAGAGCTCAAAAATATTAGCTATGTATTCAGCAGTTTTGTTCACACAACATTAGGCAGTGGTGTCCAAGGCTACTCATAGGTCATGATTCCCTGAAACAAGCAGCTATCCCTAGCAGCTTGAAAACAGTATTATGCAATGCCCAGACAATCTTTGCACCCCTCAGTCATTTCCTGACTCATTGGGGAGGTGAAGGGTCATTTCCTTCCCCAAACTAGGAGGCTACTGCTAATAAAAATTGGACAAACAGTTTGACTTTTTGGTCCTCCATCCTCCTATTTAAAGGGCAGTTGAATGATCCATCTGTAACAACTTATTAATGAGAAAGTTCGAAAACCCTCTGATTTTTTTAGAGTGATCTATAGAAGCAGGCCCTCTAGAATATGTGCAAAATGTATGTTAGCTTAAGGCACTGTCATTTGTGAAAATCTATACAAAACAACATCAAACCTGAGGGGGGTGGTTGCAGGATGGAGCAAACATTTGCAGGTGATTGAATTGCATAAACCCAGCACCAGGGAGAAGCAGTAGCCCAAAGTGGTGCACAGCTATTTACTCAAAATTGTGGCAGACAGGCATCTTCTCTCTTTGAATTAAGGTATAGGGATGTTTTTAGCGCATTCTTACAACATTCTTCTACCCAAACTGTTAAGGTGGAGGAACTAGTCTTTGATTCTTACCGGGATAATGCCTTAGGATTGAAAATTCAGTGGATAAAACAACAAGGAAAAAAAAAACGCTTTTATTTTTGTTGAACAATTAAAATTATGTCCACAAAAATCAGCATGAATTACTAAGGTTTCACTGATTAGACATCATTATCCCAAGTCTCCTGACCACTTATTTCATCACCTCTAGATTGGCCAGCCCTTTGAGTTCTCACAAAAAAATAGGGTTGCTGTGCTGAGCTGATCCTGTGCCGACTTTGCTCCCTGTCTCCTAGGTTGCCTGGTAGACTCCAGTTCAGAGAGCTCAATAAGTGCCTCCTGACTTTAACCTCTGATTGCTCCCTACCTCCCAAATGATTATTTACCCATATTTTTTTCTTGTTCCTGACATGATGATTAAGTCCTAGATTACAGCCTTGAGGCTGACTTGCAAACTTCTGAGGCTATCAAGAGAATTCAGATGAATACACACACACACACACACACACACACACACACACACACACACACACGGAATTAAAAAGAAAACTTCCATATGCCCATATCCAAAAATTTGAGAGCAAGTAGAATTTCAGATAAATTGTTGGATTAGTTATCTAGGCTATCTAAACTCACTGCATGTGCTGCCAACCCTCTACTGGCATCCATGCTAGATGGATATCAAATTACAATCCCAGAGTAACTGAAATCCATTATGATGATAGATTTCTACCTATTTCCTTGCATTAAAAGAATATGGATTCTAGAAATCCGGCAAACATTAGCTTCCTTTTAATTTGTCATAGAGAATTGTCTAAGCCAGGGATTTTTCTATCCAGGTGGGTCCATGTATCAGAATTAGCCAGTGAGGCTTCTCAAATTACACACTGCCCAACCCCCTCACTCTCTAGTTGAGAATCTCTCATCAACCCACTGTTGCTGATGAGAGCTTGAAATATCCTTCCAGGGTGTTAGGGTGGGGAAAATGTTGGGAATCATTGACTTAGGATTGACATTTATTTGTTCATTCAACAAACATTTATTGAATGCCTACAGGGTGACACACTTTTTAAACAAAAGATAAAAAAGAAATATAGACATTAAATGTCCACTACTCATAAGCTATTAGTAGATTTTCCTTTGTGTCCCTATTCTCCTGTGTCCCCTCCCAACAAGTGAAGTCAAATTTCATGAGCTGATGAAGGTGAGTACTTATGTAATTCATTCTTTGGCTGAAGTATGCCATTTTACCCTATCCATTATGGAATACTGAGTATTTAAGAGGAACACCCTTAATATTCACTTTCAGTTTGTGAATAATTATAGGAAAAATAAAACTCATAATTTTGGTAAATTACTGGTAAGCTGAAATTATAATGGGATTTAAAATCAAAATAGATGTACTTCAAAAATTGAAATATTATTCCTTTTATTTACCATTAATCTTATCATAATGTTGCTATTTATATTCACAATTTGTATTTTACATACCCTTTTCTATACAAAATAAATGTCTTTCTAATCTCGGCATGAGGCCAGTCTATGTTAAGACAGCAAATAAATATGTCATATTTCTTGTTTCACATTTCACATGGCATTTCAGATACTTTAAGAATCTTACAAATTATGTTAAGAAACATATCAAGTATAGGATTCTTTAATCCCAGGATTCAAGTAGTATATACTTCCCTTAGTTTCTCTAAGAGAATTCCTGCCTTGCATATGAGACCTAAGAAAAGGCTAAATTTGACCATGTAGACATCTATCGCAAATCATATAGGAAGTCAACATATACTGAGGCCACATATCAGTAATAATTTATGTAACTAAAAGGATGAACAACATAATCACCAAATAAATAGGCAATTTTACTGTATACTTGACTGCTTAATGGTTTTTATTTTAATTAAGTTACTGGCATTTTCAAACTAACTTAATTTGCTTCCTCCATCTTCTTTATTGATCTGTTTCTCCCATATCAACTAGGAATTGCTTACCTAGTTAAACTCTTTTTCTCTCCTGTTAGATACAACATAACCTCCAATGATAATTGGTCTTCTTTCAAAAACTCAAGTTTAACTAAAAACTAAACAAAATGTCCTTTAAATCCCATAGAACAGATAACCTTGAAATACCCTTCTCTGTTTCTAATGTACACAGCAAAGAAATACATGTTTCCATTTCCTTCAGAGTTCAGGGTGAGAGAATACTTTCAAGGGCTACAATATGGGGTATTGGGCAGATAAGAACTAAGAACAAAGGATAAAAGGAAGTCTACCAAAAAGGGGGGTGTGCTGTACAACCACTTGCCTTTCACATCATTGCTGAAGGCTGGCTCTGATTCTACTGTGTAAATTGCAAAGACACTGCTCCTTTGCAGAGTGCCCAAAAGCACAGGGCCTTCTCTTGATAGAGCAGGGGAGGAATGAAAACCTCACCTTCAAATGCTTGACTCTGAGAAAATAATTCTGGATTACATCAAGACCCCAAAGTCAAAAATTAAAAGGTCCATATCTCTTTTGTTTGAATTCAAGCTTTGGTCCTCAATTTGTTCTCAATAAATAATTCTTGAAAGATATAAATGACTGTGTATGACTAGGCTGGGAATAATACTAAGGTGTTCTGTCTTGGGTTAGTGCCCTTAGTCAAAGGGCAATACTGAAGGGTTCTGGGGCTAAACTGTAGCATGTGGAAGTCAGATTTAAGGAGAATAAGGTTTTATAGAGGTTGCCAGGATATAAAAAGCAGCTAGTTGGTAGTGATGAGTAGTGAAGTGATTAAATTGAGGCTTGGGAGTCACAGAGTTCCTTATTGTCTGCATCTGTAAAATTCAGGCAATACTGTGTCAGATGGGAGTTCTGGGAGTACATGAGATCATGCATGTGATAGATTTTTAAAGTGTAAATCATTAGAACCTGTTAGGTTTATTACCAAAAATAGCACTGTCTCATGTTTGCCAAGGTTTGGTTATGCATGTTCTTGTTCTTGTCCTGACACTCCCTCTCCCCACACCTAAGTCAAGCCCCTACCCTCTTTTTGGAAATCCTACCCACTCTCATGAATATGTCCCGCAAATCTCAATGGCAAACTTCACTTCTTTTCCTGGGTACTAGCTTTATGTCTCTATGTGGACATTTCCCCCCAAGATGTCCTGCCTGCACTATTGACTGGGCCCATACTCTCCCCTTCCAAGTCACTTTTCCTCCTGATTTTCCTGTTTCTGTTAATGGTCAATCAGATTTAAAATCTAGGAGTCATTTTTGGTTCCAACTTCTCCATCACCCTTCTGGGCAGACACTTGACAAGTAATGATAGATTTTTTACCTCTGCTGCATCTGTCAACTCTATCACTTCTCTTTTATTCCCACTGTCTCTGATTGCCTCATGCTTGTGCTACTCTGATAGCTTCAGAACTAGTTTCTCCACTTTCTATCTCTCTACCATCTCTACTGTATCTTATGCACTGCTTTTCACTTAAGATTCCTAAAGTGAAGTGGGACCCGGTTGTGTAGTCCCCCAACTTAAGTACCATCTATTTCATGAGAGTTTTATGGATCCTCCATTTCCATGTAAACTCTCTTGCCTTCAAAACCCTCCAGTACTAATTACACTTATCTTATGGCACTTATTACTTGATGGTTGGTATCAGAGTTTCTTGCACTTCCAGCAGTTGTATCACCTGACTTCACTATTTTCTACCTCTACAAACCCCAGCTTCGCATTGTGAAACAAGAGAAACAGAGAACAAGAGAAATAAGAGAAATTATCATGTCAAAAGGCAACAGAGACTGTGGGAAGGACTGAAAAATCAGACCAGGGTTCTAATTCTAGGTTTTCCCACATTTTAAATGGTAATCCTAAGCTAAGTCACTTGACCTATCTGGAGTGTAACCGAGTAGGATCCTATGGGGCCTTCCTGGGACAAATCCCTCCCCCATGCCCTATGCTTTACTTCCTCTTTGAAGTACCTAGATAACAGTATCTGTTGCACATTTCCTGACTTGTTTTACAGATCCTAAACCTCCACCAAATGGAGGATGTTAACTACTTGATGACCACGAGCACTAGCCCCCAGACCTACTGGAGACTGAGGATTGAAAATGTTAACCCCTGTGACACCACCCTGTTACCTCACCATCAAAACAGTCAGAGAATTGTGTACAAGCTGATCACACACCCTGTGACTCCCCTCCCTCACCTGGCCTTTAAAAATATTTTGCTGAAAGCCATTGGGGAGTTTGGGCTTTTTGAGCACTAACTGTCCCTTGCTTGGTGCCCTGCAATAAACGCTGCACTTTCTTTTTCCTTTACCACAACCCAGTGTCAGATTGGCTTTACTGCATGCGGGCCAGCGGACCCAAGTTTGGTTCAGTAACAGAAGTCCATCAGTTCTCTGCTATATAAATTATTTCTAAGGTACTATGTGCTTCTAAGAGTATAAAGTAATATTTAGCAGCTCCCGCATTTGCTGTATGGCCTTGGGCTAGTTACTTAGACTCTCAAAACCTCAATTTCCATGTATGAAAATAATAGTTCCTACTTATATGACTGCTGTGAAGATTAAATGAGTTAATAGATTTAAACTTATTATACCAATGCCTGGCACAGTAAGGCCTCAAAAAATGTTAACTGTTATTATCATTCTGTGAAGCCTGGGGCATTTTTTTCTGTCTGGCATATTACTGAAGTGAGTCTTGAAGAGTGTAGGCATTCTATAAATTAACCACAATCATTCAACATTGTGTTTATATTCAATAATCAGTGAAGAGTGAACCACTTTTACAGTTACAATTGCCAGGGCTAGATTTAGTTGTTATGAGTGAACTGTAGTATCCTCCCACTCAAAAATACTTCTGTATCACCTCTACCATCCCTCCAATAAACACACACACTCACACACACACTTTTCCCTACAGTGCCTGAGATCACGATACAGTCAATCTTTTGTGTTAACCACTGCTCTTTTTAATAGATTTTCTATTAAAATTCAAATTCCCCCCCAAAAAATTAACACATTAAGTGATTCACACCTTGATGTGACTGAACTTGTCAATTTTTATTCTCTCAGACTAAGAAAGGTCCTGCTGAGCAAGACTCTTGGATAGCTAGTGGGAGGTCACCCTCTCAAGATAAACTTTGCTGCTTCACAATTTTGCCAAGGGCTGACTGGCCCTAACACATACTGCTCTTTTTTCATCTGAAAAAATGTCTTTGCAAAAGTGGTGTTTTCTAGGTTGCTTTTTTCCAGATGCACAGAAGAAGAAAAAATAGATTTGTAAATCTACACTTGATGCTGCTAGAAAGTTTGTTTGAACAAAACTGATGGAGAACTTTGTCTGGAATAGTTCATCCTTACATAGAGATTAACCTTCTTCTGTTGCCAAAAAATCACCCAGACATTTTGTTATCTGCCAAGAAAGTGCTCAGAGGCGTCTTTAACTTGCACGGCAGTTTCCAGCTTTAATTCTGAATTGACATTTACTATTTAATTGCAATAAATCTCATCACAAACCCATTTGCTTTGAATGTTTCTTGGCTATGTAACCTGTCATTCTTTAAGTAAGGTTGCTTTGTTCTTGCCTCAGCACAAGCTCACTAAAACTGCAATAGCTATTAGCACAAAAATTATCTTCTGAAAAGACATTTTCAGGGATGGCCAAGAGGAAGAAGAGAGGGAATGTATAAAGCCCCAGGGCAAGAGCCACTCTGTGCCTCATTCTCCCTCCTGATCCTAGCTAACAGTTTTAGACAGATGAAATCAGGTCATCCTGAATGTCAAGAACAGCCTAAAGGAATCAGGATGCCATTCTTGGGGGAAGAGAGGAAAGGAAAAAGAAAAGGAGAAAGAGAGAAATGGGAGAAATCACAGCTTTCATACCTTACATTGCCTGCCCCTGGAAGGGAAAAAAAACCTTGCTCTACTGCCAGTCACTGCAGCAACATAAGTTCACTCACCACCACTATATCCAATTCAGGCCCTGGAGAGAAATGACTCCATTTTCCATACTTTGAGAACAGCTCTGGACATGGTTATGCCACTCCCTTTCCTCTGTGTCCATGTATTTCAGGATCCACCTAAAGTGTAAACCTTTCCTTAATCTCTTTGTAAGTCAGCTTCATAACCTTGGGCAAGTCATTAATCATCTTTCCACCTATAAAATGTGGCCTAATGTTCTCCAGTGTTTCCCAGACTTCAGTCATGTAAATAGCATCTTCACACTTTCCACCATATCTATACACTATCTTATTACACTGTTATTATACATACTATGCCATCTCTCTTACACTATATTATTATTTTCTTAATATTTTTTTAAATAAGATTAACTTTTAAAACCTCATACTTAGCCTAGTAAATGATGTCAACAAAATATCAGGTGTGATATGCTAGTGATGACCTAAAACAAATAGACTGCCAGATATTTCTTTAGTGAAGATGGGCTTATTTAGCATCAGCAGAGAATTACAATTCAGGGTCAGCCAACTTGGTGAGCCGTGTGCAATTCCCTGCAGGACAAGGGAAGGAGAAAGCTTTTATAGAGAGGAAGAGGAAGTTGGGAGGGCTACAGTAAACAAAGAGTTCATGGCTTTTCTTTGGCTGATTCCTGGCCAAGAAAGGAGTCTTTCTTCGTCCTGTTGGGGTCTGCTATTGTCACAAGGCGTGAGAACTCTCCGTTCTGGTCTCCAAACTGTATTTAATTGGGGGTTTATTTATTAACTTTACACTAGCTATATCTCTACAAAATACTTTAAAATAAATACATGACTTTTAAAATAAAATGTTTTCCATTGATCACCTAAACTTATCTTATGTTCCACCACCCTTTGTGAGACTCTTGTATGGTCAAAACACTACCAAGATTTGAAATCAGACAAGTCTGATTTAGAAAACTGGCTCTGTGTACTAATATGTGATCTTGGCAAGTCACCAATGCCTACCACATACATTGTCAAGAGGATTAATTGATAAATTGTATGTTTAGAGTTGGCACTCAATTAATATTGTCTTTTTCCTGTACCTCAGTTTTCATATCTGTAAAATGCATCCTAGTAAAAATGGAAGGAGCATAGGCTTGGGTGTCTGACCCACTGGATTAAATTCCCACATGCAGTTACTTAACCTTTTTGAGCCTCAGTTATCTTTTTTGTAACTGGAAATGATAACGCTAAATTGCCTGGGGTTGTTGTTGTCAGGATCAAAGATAATACACGGTAAAGTGCTTAAAACAGGAAGCACTATATAAATGGCAACCATCAGTATTATCAATAATGTCACCCTTAATGCCCTATCTACATCACTGGCAAAATGGAAGTAGATATTATTCAAAACAGAAAACAGCCCTATTATCTTCTATCTCATACTCTCCCTCTCTTCATTTTCTGCCTGATAATTTCCTTATTTAAACAGTCAAGGATCTAATACAGAAGCTATTGCTAGAACCAGACAGGGTCAACATCAGAATGAGAATGAGATGCAAAATCAAGCAGCATCCTTCAAAATAGGGTGCAAGAGTTAATACTTGTATAGTGCTGAGACTAGAGTCTGAAAGAGTATACACTCTGTAAGTGTTAAATAAACTAACCAATAATAATAATAACTGTGGAAATACAAGAAAGGTAAAAAGAAAAGAGTGATGCAGTTACTGAACAATCAGGACATATCCATGACCCCAAATGAAAAGGTTTATGCATCATTGGGAGAGAAATGGGGTTAATGGAGGGGAGGGAGTAGGGTCAGAAGGAAAGAGAAGTCCTTGGTATTAGAGCTTAAAAGGTAAACTCATTTGGTCAAACTGGCCTGGAGGGTTCTTTGGATTCTTTTTAGCAAAGGAAAAACAAGCAAAACCAAATAAAAATAAAACTGGGGCCTCACAAAGGGCAGCCTCTTCCCACTTAGAGACTGGAGTGCAGAAACTCAGAGGGCTACAACAGATGTAGTAATAAGCAATAATGTCGTCCATTAATTGCTCAGTCTTAATAGCAGACGCTGATGGAAAAATCATCCTATTTTTTTTTTCCTAAACCAGATATCTTCCTATTGGGAGTTGCTTTATTTTTGGTACAGTGTAATGTTGGTAGGCTCACTGTATAGAACTGATAAAAGCAAGCCTAGCTAATTAAAGAAAGGCTTCAAATCAAATTTAAAATTAGCAAAGTATTTTCCTTAATAATGAACTGATTCAAGTATAAGTATAAAATATAAAACTGCTTGATATTGGATAGCTAACTTTTAGGTAAAAATTAAAATTCCAAAATTCATAAAAAATATTTGTTTTGAGGTAAAAAGTACTTAAAAGAAAAGCCCTTTTGATTTAAGTGAACAAAGGTAGACATTATAAAGTCATTGGTAAAAACAAAAAATACTAATTAAAATGTAGTTCGTGAAGAAAATGAGTAGGTAGAAAATAGTTCACAGTAGTCTTTCAAAGCCCAAAATTACATTGCTTCTGAGAAACAACTTATATGAGATCAGTCATCACTATTCATCACACACAAAATGAAATTTTGTTCTGAAAATGCATTGTTTAAGAAAAATTACTTCAAATATAACTTACCAATAATGACCTACCCTAAATAATGATGTTGAAATGTTTGTTTGGGGCTCCCCTGGTGGCGCAGTGTTTGAGAGTCCGCCTGCTGATGCACGGTACACGGGTTCGTGCCCCGGTCCGGGAAGATCCTACATGCCGCGGAGTGGCTGGGCCCGTGAGCCATTGCCGCTGAGCCTGAGCGTCCGGAGCCTGTGCTCCGCAACGGGAGAGGCCACAACAGTGAGAGGCCCGTGTACCACAAAAAAAAAAAAAAAAAAAAAAATGTTTGCTCGATTTTTTTGTTCTATGTCTTCCTTTTCCTGTTATTTTATTTATTTATTTATTTACTCTCATTGACTTCCTACTGAGCCTCTTGTTAGCTTTCTTTTAATTTTCCTCATTTTTATATCTACCACATATGCTTGTTTCCTGATTTATAGCTGCACCTGCACCTCCTCCAGCTGTGTTTATACTCTCTACTCCTTAATTTAACGCAAGAGCTGTACAACAAAGAAAGTAGAAAACGAAGCTCAAAAGTCCAATTGGTCCAATTTTCTGTAACGTGCCCTACAGGATAATCTCGATGCACAGAGCTTGATGACAAACCCTGGCAAATTGGTCGACATTTAAAAGCTCCAGTTTTTTAAGGAACCTCATGCTGTTCTCCATAGTGGCTGTACCAGTTTACATTCCCACTAACAGTGTAGGAGGGTTCCCTTTTCTCTACACCCTCTCCAGCATTTATTGATTCAAGATTTTTTGATGATGGCCATTCTGACTGGCGTGAGGTGATACCTCATTGTAGTTTTGATTTGCATTTCTCTAATAATTAGTGATGTTGAGCATCTTTTCATGTGCTTTTTAAAAATATTTATTTATTTATTTTTGGCTGCATTGTTTCTTCGTTGCTGCCTGTGGGCTTTCTCTGGTTGCGCGAGCGGGGGCCACTCTTCGTTGTGGTGCGCAGGCTTCTCATTGCGGTAACTTCTCTTGTTGTGGAGCGCAGGCTCTAGGCACGCGGGTTTCAGTAGTTGTGGCACATGGGCTCAGTAGTTGTGGCTCACGGGCTTAGTTGCTCTGCACCATGTGGGATCTTCCTGGAACCAGGGCTCGAACCCGCGTCCCCTGCATTGGCAGGCGGATTCTTTTTTTTTTTTTAATTGGAAAGTTTATTAATCATTTTTTAGCAGCATTTTCTATGGAAACTCTTTATATGTTAATTTTTTAAGCTTTTTTTTGTTCTTTTTTTTAAGTACAAAACTTTTTTTTTAACATCTTTATTGGAGTATAATTGCTTTACAATGATGTGTTACTTTCTGCTTTATAACAAAGTGAATCAGTTATACATATACATATATCCCCATATCTCTTCCCTCTTGCATCTCCCTCCCTCCCACCCTCCCTATCCCACCCCTCTAGGTGGTCACAAAGCACCAAGCTGATCTCCCTGTGCTATGCGGCTGCTTCCCACTAGCTATCGGTTTTACATTTGGTAGTGTATATATGTCCATGCCACTCTCTCACTTTGTCCCAGCTTACCCTTCCCCTTCCCTGTGTCCTCAAGTCCATTCTCTAGTAGGTCTGCATCTTTATTCCCGTCTTACCCCTAGGTTCTTCATGACCTTTTTTTTAGATTCCATATATATGTGTTAGCATACTGTATTTGTTTTTCTCTTTCTGACTTACTTCACTCTGTATGGCAGACTCTAGGTCCATCCACCTCACTACAAATAACTCAATTTCGTTTCTTTTTATGGCTGAGTAATATTCCATTGTATATATGTGCCACATCTTCTTTATCCATTCATCTGTTCATGGACACTTAGGTTGCTTCCATGTCCTGGCTATTGTAAATAGAGCTGGCAGGCGGATTCTTAACTACTGTGCTACCAGGGAAGTCCTCATGTACTTTTTAACCATCAGTATGTCTTCTTTGGAGAAATGTCTATTTAGATCTTCTGCCAATTTTTGACTGGGTTGTTTGTTTTTCTATATTGAACTGCATGAGCTGAGTGAAGTAAGTCAGACAGAGAAAGACAAAAGTATCATATGATATCGCTTATATGTGGAATCTTAAAAAAGGCTACAAATGAACTTATCTACAAAACAGAAATAGAGTTACAGATGTAGAAAATAAACTTATGGTTACCTGAGGTAAATGGGGGCAGTGGGATAAATTGAAAGATTGGGATTGACATGTACACACTACTATATATAAAATAGATAACTAATAAGGACCTACTGTATAGCACAGGGAATTCTACTCAATACTCTGTAATGGTCTATATGGGAAAATAATCTAAAAAAGAGTGGGTATATGTATATGTATAACAGATTCACTTTGCTGTATACCTGAAACTAATACAACATTGTAAATCAACTATACCCCAATAAAAATTTAAAAATAAGTAAATAAAAGCTCTAATATTCCCATGGTCATACAAATATAGATTTAGCATACAAGCTTCATAAGCTAGATCTGTACAATCAACTAACATAGGAATTTTTTTTTGAATTATTGTAATGCTGCCAGACAAAAAGTTCATCACCAACTCCTCCTTTTGACTGAAATTCTTCCCAAAGTCACTCGACCTAAGATTACGTATTAAATCAATACTATTTGAAGGTTTCAAACACTCATATTAAAGAAAGAATTAACAAATAAAATTTTACTCATTTTGTCTCATTTCCTTTAGTCTATAATAAGGATGAAAATAAGTAATTTGTATGCATTATGTTATAGAACTTCATTAAGCACTGGTCCATCGATTTATTTTTACAAAGTGGGAGAGAACTGTGAGTTAAGCAATATCAATATCGAAACTAACACATTATTAATCACCTATACTCCAGTATAAAATAAAAAATTAAAAAAAGAAAAGCTCTGTAAATACACATTAGAAATAAATGCAGTGTTCATCTTCAATGAAGAAACTGAGAAAAAGATACATTGATTCAATGAGTTCAATCATGAAAATGTATAGGTATAGTTATAGTGTCAATATAGAAACACACTTGTGATTATCAATAAAGAAACACTTGTGATTATCAATAAAGAAACACACTTATGATATATACTGGTGATACCTAGTGTCTATATGTTGTGTGAAACACTTACATACCACCTATTTTTTGACCATGAGTGTAAAACATTCAAATATCTGAAAGATTTCAAGGAGGTTAAGGCACCATACCACTGAATCTATGCTACATTTGAAGATGAGATGTACTAGAGAAAACTAAGAAGAAAATAATGGGAAAATGATAACCTGTCACAATGGTAAAATTATACCTTATTTCTGTTTTAAAATTTTATTTTTATTTTTTTCACATAGTCTTTCAAGTGGTTTGATTCCATTTATAAATAATAAAATAAAATATATCCCAAATGTTTGAGTAACAGCATCTTCACAAATACATTGTCATTTGACTCCTTGAAGTTTTTGGAAATATAATAGGTTGAGAGAAAAATGGCCGAAGTTTCACTCTAAACCTATTTGACCATCTTAACTGCTCCACAAGGCACATGACTTTTGCTACAATGAAAACTCATTTGTTCCCAAAAGCAAAATAAACATTTATTTTAAAAATCACTTTCTGAACCTAAAGAGTACAAGTCTGAAGTTTGTATATATTGTAACAAATGTTTTATCTAGAAAATGTTTTTACTCTGTTATACAACCCATACTATGTGCTTGAATATTTAATTCATCCTAAAAGAACATATTTTCGTTGTTTTATAATATTTGTATTACCTAAACTAAATCTACTAGAACTTAGCAAGTACAAATAACGTACAAAAAAATAAAGATAGGGCCACTGTCCTTTACAAACCTTAAATATTCTTAGAGATCAAGAGTTGCTGATGAAAACCACAGTGAGATAGCATTACACACTCACCAGACAAGCAAAATAAAGTCTGACAATACCAAATGTTGATGAGAAAGTGAGCAATGAAACTTACATACACTGTGGGTGAATGGGAACCCTCATTCACTGAAGTTGGGAGTGTAAATGGGTACAACCAGTTAGGAAAGTCGTTTGCAAGTTAAAGATATACACAGCCTATCCCCCCCATTCCTCTCCTATGTATATGTATTTGTGTATCAGAGCACTCATGAAACATTCATAGGAACATTGTTCATAATAGCCCCCAACTGAAAACCGCCCAATTTTCAATCAGCAGTGAAATGGAAGAAAGAAAAATGTGTATATACAATGGAACACTGTATAGTAATAAAATGACAAACTATAGTCACTTGTGGATGAATCTCACAAGCATAAAAGAGGCAAACCGAGAAGAAGGTGGAGGAGGGGGAGAAGAGGAAAAAGAACAATGCATTAAATATGGTTCCATTTAGCTAATGTTCAAAAAGAGACAAAAATAAGCTATCCTGTTTAGGGATGCATATATAGATGGCAAAGCTTTAAAGAGAAGCAAGAAAATGCTTACCATAAGTGTCTAGAAGAGCGTGAGAAATTATCATCTAGGAGGGGCAAACAGAGATTTCTGTGGTGTCATGTATATTCTTGACTTGGGTGGTGGTTATGTAGATCTTAGCTTTAAAATTCTGCTTTAGACCAGATATCAGCAAACTATGACCTATGGGCCAAATCAGCCCACTGCCTGTTTTAATAAAGTTTTATTGGCGCACACATGCACGCACATATACAAAAAGAGTTATTTGTTCATAAGAAATGGAGGAAAATAAAGATAAAAGCATACATTTCTATAGGACATCATGGTTTAAAGAACCCAGTGAGGTAGATATTTTTTGAAATCTTTCCTCTTATTTTCCACAGATGAGTATGTGAATGTCAGAGAAGTTAAATAACTTGTCAAGATCATGTAGCCAGCCAGAAGCAGGATCACAACTGAAATGCTCATTTTCTGGATTCTATTTTGCTCTTGAAGGTATACAAGATATGCTTTGTACAAGTTTCAAAACTGAGCATTTTATTTAGGACAAATTTTATAGTACAGGATATATTTTAGTTCAGACTAAACTAAAATTTATGGAGCACCTAATAGATAAACACGTCTATAAATTCTAAATGACCTCAGTATCTCATGGACTTCACTAGCTCATTTAATCAGAGACATTGGAGAAGTCTTAATTAAGAAAATGGAACTTGAAACGGGTCTGGAAGGGTTTCACAACTGGTGTGGAGAGTTTTATTTTCCATTTAGATTCCGATGCAAAGACAAGTAGAATTGAACAAAGAAAAAGAAACACTGTGTCCCTGGATGGGAAGTCTCAATTTTGTAAAAATGAAAATTCTTCCTAGCTTTATGTGTACATTTAATGCAACTGAATTAAATACATTTAATTCAAAATCCTATTGAGATATTTTGGGAATTTAACACATGACTTTAAAATGTATTTGGAAAAATAAACAGGTCATATTACCAGGCAAATATTAGAAACAATGGTACTACGGGAGAACTTGCTTTACAAGAAATACAATAAATTAAAGTATGGATATGGCAAGGAGCAGAGAGAGAAATTGAACAGAAAAGAAAAATCTTTATTATAAGTTCATATATAATAAAATTGACATTTCAAATCAGTGAGGCAAAGATTAATTAATAAATAATATTAGGAAAACTAACTGTCCATTAAAAAAGGACATACAATTAACCTCTTTAATTCATAAATTTTAATGAGTTAAAAATTTATATGTTAAAAATTAAACTATGAAATAAATATAAGGATATATATATGTATATAAAATCTTGGACTGAGAAAAGCAATCCTAAGCATACCATCAAAGCAAATCCATAAAGGAAATGCAATAGCTATGGTTACATTATTTTAATATACTTCTATGTCAAAGAATTATAAACCAAAATAAAAGGCAATTACAAACCAAGAAAAAACTGCAGCATATATGACAAAGGTTTAATAACCTAAATATATAAACAAATCCTACAAGTCAGTAACATGAAAAGTATAGAAAGAAAATGAAAAGGTGATGCATTAAAAAAGCAACACAGGTGGGGCTGGGCTTCCCTGGTGGCGCAGTGGTTGGGAGTCCGCCTGCCGATGCAGGGGACGAGGGTTCGCGCCCTGGTCCGGGAAGATCCCACATGCCACAGAGCGGCTGGGCCCGTGAGCCATGGCCGCTGAGCCTGCGCGTCCGGAGCCTGTGCTCCACAGCGGGAGAGGCCACAGCGGTGGGAGGCCCGTGTACCGTAAAAAAAAAAAAAAGCAATACACGTGAAAAAATGAGAGCCAATGTCTATTTAATCCTTATAATATACCAAGTACTGTGCTCAGAACTTTACAAGAATTTTCTCATTTGGTCTTCACAACAATCCTATGAAAAATATATTATAATTATCTATATTTGACATATGAAGAATATATTATAATTACCTGTATTTGACATAGGAGTAATGGAGTCTCAGAAAGGTTAACTCACTTGCCTGGATCAAAGAGTGCTGGTATTTGAGCCCAGGTCTCCTATTCTTGAGCTGTAGCTTTTAATAACTATGGTATATTGTATTTCCAGTTGAAGAATTAAATTATGTTCAAGCTCACTAGCAATCAATTATAAAAAACCTAGTACCACCACTCATCTACCAAATAGGAATTTTAAAGAAAATTGAAATATACAAGTATCAGCAGGGGTGGGGGAAATAGACACTTGCAAAACGGCTGGTTGGAAGTTTATCTCCAGAGTGGTTAGGTGATAATATGTATTATAAGTAACAACAGTGTAGGAAACAGTAACAGCTCAGTAGGGCCTAGAATAAGCAAAGAAATGTGAGAATAAATTAAAGAAAAGAAAACTCATGGCCTTGTGCATGTTTGAGACATTGTTGTGTGAGAGACAGGTTTAAAGGCAGAAGAGTACATTTCCTTCTCCATAGTCTATGAGAGGCTGTGTAAGTGCAGTAAATTGCCACCTTTCACAGTGGACAGTCAACACAGGTGCCTAAAACTGATGTACTGAGAAATAGAAATTAAAGTATAGTATTTCAGTTTTAATGATTACCATTAGAACTAAAATACAGAAACTGTTTAAAAGTGTTTACCACTAGGAAATGGTACAGTGTGAAGAATTTTAATTTTAGATTATTTCATATAACTTGTTTATTTTAATAAAATAATGTGCATATTACTAGTTTTAAAAGTCTAGTTTAAAGCAAAAAGAAAGGCATTCACATCAATACAAGATTAGTTATATTAATTTATTATACCTGTACAATGGAGAACTATGATATCATTGGAAAGAACGAGATAAAATTCTATGTAATTACATGAAAAAAATAACAATAACAATAATGAAAAATAGCTAACACATTTATGGAGCACTTTCTTACTAAAACGTTTATTGAGCACTTATTGAGTGACTGTCCAGTCAGTGTTCTAAGTTCCCATGTATATTCTAATTTAATCATTTCTCAACTGCTTTATAAAAAAATCTCAGAGGCAGAGAAGCTAAGTAAATTGCTCAAGGTCACACAGGTAGCAAATGGCAGAACCTGCATTAAAACAGAGACAGTATGGCTCCATAGACTATACTTTAAGCACTACACTCTACTGTTGTAATAACAAATGAAAAACTAATTGCAAAACATGGGTTTTTTCTTTTAAACCATGTGTATGAGTGCATGTGTGTGCTTGCAGCATGTAGAGGCTTTGTGGCATGTGGAGGGTGTATGTGGAATGTGCATGGTGTGTGAAGTGATCTGTGTTTGTGTGTATGTGCATGGATGTGTACAAATTACATGAGCATATAGAATTTTGAAGGATATATACCAAAGTGTTGCAGATGACTGGAGGGAAAATATTTCTCTCTTACTTTCTACATTTTTGTGGTGTTCCATTTTTTTCTTCTGACTTCATATCATTTTGTAATAAAATAATTAACAGTATCTTTAAGGATACCCTAAATCTTAAACCAAGCAATTCCATTTCTAGGAACTGATTTTAAGGGGGGAAAATCAAATATATGGTAAAGGTGCATATACAAAAAAATGAATCACTCGCACTATCTCTTAAGTGTGGGCTGTGCAGAGTAGCTTCCTTCCAAAGAGTAGAATTTGGAAAGGGAGTGGGGAAGAGTAATTTTTCAGTGGAGAAACTTGAGAAATATTACCTCAGCCAGGTGATCAATGTCAATATCAATAATCATAAATCATATTGATAGTATGTACCCTTGATGTTATGTGCTGAGAATGGAACTTTACCCCTGTAATCTTCTGCCCAAGAATGTACAACCCCACTCTAATCATGAGAAAGACATCAGACATTTCACTAGAGGGACACGTCTACAAAATACCTGAACAATACTCCTCAAACTGTCAAGGTCATCAAAAACAAGGAAAGTCTGAGAATCTATCATAGCTGAGGGCAGCCTAAGGATAAATTGATAACTAAATGTAATGTGGTATTCTGGATGGGATCTGGGAACAGAAAAAGGACATTAGAGAAAAACAGGAAATCTGAATAAAGTATGGATTTTAGTTAATAAAAATGTATCACTATTGGTTCACTAACTGTGAAAAATGTGCCACTCTAATGTAAGATAATAACATAATAATAATAACATAATATTATTAATGTAAGATAATAGGGGAATATATGAATCATCTTCACAGTTTTTTCATAAATATAAAATTGTTCTAAAATAAAGTTTATTTAAGATTAATTACATCATTATTTATAATGGCAAAACTGGACAAATAAAAAGAGTAGCCCAAATGTATAAAAATCAAGAAGTGGTAGAATAAATGCTAGAATATCTATGTGATGGAATACCATGCAACCATTAAAAAGCCATTAATAAAACCATTAATATTATTGATTCAAGAAAACAACATATTGCTATGTACAAATTCTAGGTTACAGAATAGATTCTATAGTCTGATGCTTTTTTAAATCAAAAAAGTATGGACATATATGCAGAGGAAAAATAAAGACAGAGATAGTTGTAAACACTTGTTGTCTTAGGGCATTGAGATTATGGGCATTTATTTTCCTTTTGCGCTTTTCTGTGTTTCCCAAATTATCTTCACTGAACATATATTACTTTTGAAAATTTTTTTTTTAGTCTTTTAAAAATATATCAAAATCAGGGCTTCCCTGGTGGTGCAGGGGTTGAGAGTCCGCCTGCTGATGCAGGGGACACGGGTTCGTGCCCCGGTCCGGGAAGATCCCACATGCCGCAGAGCGGCTGGGCCCGTGAGCCATGGCCACTGAGCCTGCGCGTCTGGAGCGTGTACTCCGCAACACGAGAGGCCACAACAGTGAGAGGCCCGCGTACTGCAAAAAAAAAATATATATATATATATATACACACATATATATATATATATATATATATATATATATATATATATCAAAATCAGTTTGGAAAAAAATAAGTCTCAACCCTACTTCATACCACATACAAAAGAAAACTCAAAATCGATCACAGACCATAAAAACCAGCTATAAATCCTCTAGAAGAAAGTATAGAAAAAAATCTTTGCAACTTTGGATTAGGCAAATGTTAGACAGGACATATACAGTACTAACCATAAAAGAAAAAAATAAGTAAATTTAATCAAAATTTTTAAACATTTACTATTTGAAAGACCTTGTTAGGAAAATGAAAACAGTAAACTGGGGGCAAGGTATGTGTACTATATATCTGACAAAGGATTTGTATCAGATTATATAAACTCAATAAAATATAGATAAACAATTAAAAACAGACACTTCATCTAAACAAATATATGAATGTCCAATTAGTACATGAAAATATGTTGAGAATCTATTCATCTGTGGAATGTCAACTTAAAACCACAATGAAGTACTGATAAACATGACAAGAATGGATAAAATTTTTTAAAATAAAATAAAACTGGCAATACCAAGTGTTGGCAAGGATATAGAGCAAACTAGAACTCTCATTCACAGCTGGTGGGAGTATGAAATGATAAAATCATGTTGGAAAATAGTTTTGACATTTGTTATAGAGTTAAATATGCACTTGCCCTTTGACCTGGCAACTCTGCTTTTAGATATTTATTCAATAATGATGCAAATATATGTTCACAGAAAGACTTCTAAATGAATGTTTACAGCAGCTTTATTCATAATAGCCAAAGTCTGGAAACAACCAAATGTTCATCAATAGGAAAATAGAAAAATAAATGGTGGCATAGCCATATATAATGGTACACTATAGAGCAATAAAAAAGAATGAGCTACAAATACATGCAATAGCATGGATGATGCTCAAAAAACACTCTGCGGGGGCTTCCCTGGTGGCGCAGTGGTTGAGAGTCCGCCTGCCAGTGCAGGGGACACGGGTTCATGCCCCGGTCCGGGAAGATCCCACATGCCGCGGAGCGGCTGGGCCCGTGAGCCATGGCCGCTGAGCCTGCGCATCCGGAGCCTGTGCTCTGCAACGGGAGAGGCCACAACAGTGAGAGGCCTGCATACCACAAAAAAAAAAAAAAAAGAGGAGAAAAAAAAAAAAAACACTATGCGAGTGAAAGAAGCTAGATGCCAGAGTACACATTGTATGATTCCCACTTATATTATGATCTTGAAGAAGTAAAACTAATCTAGAATGATACAAGGTAGCTATGTTGTTGCCTGGGGCAGGAGATGGGGGATTGATTACAAGGGATCTTGAGGGAAGCTTTAGAGGTGATGAAAATGTTCTCTATTATGACTGGGATGGTAGTTACATGCGTGAATACATTTGTCAAAACACATTAAACTATAAAATGTGTGCCATTTTATTGTGTGTAAATTATACCTCAGTAAAGTTGGTGTTTAAAGTAGTAGATGTAAATATACTACATCTTTTCTTGGGATTATGAAATCTAATTATTAAATCCAGGGAGACGGTGTTTATTCAATTCCTTGTTTCTAGTGGAGAGAAACAGCCGGCCAGGAACCCATAATTATTATGCAGTGACAGTCATTAAAATTAGAAACAAAGGAAGAACAATTTTACAGGGAAAGGTGGGTTTAGTTACTGGCACAGTCCTTTGGTACTATAGCAAATGGGTCAAAACTCCATGGCTGCAGTAGCTATCTCTGGGAAAGAAGACACAAAGGAAGGAGCAATCTCGAAACCAGAAGTGGTCTCTCCCCTGCTCTTTGCCAACAGGGATCCTGCACTGACCTGGCTACACGCCCACTTAATAATCCTACAATTCAATAGGGAAGCTGCAGCACTGGCACCGTGTGTACCAAGGGACTGCTGAGTCATTCGCTGGTCAGAAGGCACAAGGCTATTGATTTTTACATTTAGATTTTCACTCTGGATCCTATAACCCTTATTTTGGTAAAATCTCATTATACAAGACATTGTTGCATGATTTTCTCATTAAAACTTAATGAAAAACAATTCTCAACACTGGAATTTGCCAATGGGCATCATTTGAAAAATCTGATCGATTACATTAATCTCTATAGTACTTATGTTAAAGATAAGATCCTGAAAAAAAATTAGGTTGTAAATATTAAATTCGACCTAACTAGAAATAAGGCTGAAATAGGGAACTCAAGGGAAGGTTGACTTGGTTATTATTCTCATGAAAGTGTTGCATTGTACAACAGTCTGGATCTGTTTCAAAGGGACTCTCTGAAGCTGACAATTCAAACAACAACAGAAAAACTACCACCAACAAAAAGACTCCAAAACCAGCTGCAAATGACCTTTGTTGGCCCTTGAACACCTCTAGCTTTTTGTTCTCAGATTTGATAAGCATATAACTATAACATGAGCACTATCTAATTTCATTTCCTGCACATTTAATTTTATTTTTCATTTTCACACGGTATGCTAAACATGTTACAATATTTTGCACATTGAAAACCTTTAAATAAACTGAAAGGAACAGGACAGTTACAGTGAAATAAAAAGAATGAGATTTCAGAGAGAGGGGTACAGAGGAAGGAGGGGGAAATACTGCATCATATTTATAAGGATGAAAAAAGAATCCACATCTTTAGGATGCCAAATGGTGCAGTGCAGGCTGTATCAAAATAAAAGCTCTCACAGCAATGTTCACTTTCTGATCTGTTTATCCACCCAAAGCCCAGAAAATAAAAACAAAAGGAACAAAGACGATTGCTGAAACAAGGCCTAGCATGTTAATACAATGGCTTACATGAAACAAACTATAAATTTCAATCAAGAAAAAATATTTCCCTTCTTTATGTTTTCTCCTTTCAGCAGAAAAAAATGAATTAATTAAAAAGTCAAAAACATGCTTTCAGCTCATCCTAAAACATAAAGAGAAATCAAATGAATCATTTTACTTAGCTTGCCTGTTCCCCAACCCAGCCTCTCCTAATCCTAGCAGGAGGGTTTATTTTTCTTTTCAAGACAACTCAGTTCTACTTGAGCTCCTAGTTCAAAAGATCTCTAACTCAGCTTCAGGTCACACTGGCTGCTGAATTCCTCAATCCCTGGTGAGCTTGACTCTCAGTCCTTTGTGCTTCTGCCTTTCAAGGGCTGCATTTTAGTATGTTAGGGCTGGATTTTTATCCTCTTCAGCTCAGCCTCTCAATGACTGAGTGCTAATCTCAGTGGATTCTAATTCTAGCTGACCTTGGGAATTCTTGGGGTCCTGCCTACCACTCCCTTTCTTCTCCCTGGCATTGTTAAATAATGTTTAGGGTGGGCTCTGTGAATCTATGTTTAAAGCTTCCCAAATAATTATGATTTGCAAAATGTTTTGGAAACACTGTCCCAAGGTAGCTCATCCCTCTTCAGCTGGGTCTCTGACACCTACCTCTGGAGTAGTAAGCTCTGCCCATTTACCTCTTTTCAAACTACCTGACTGGTACCTCTATGCCATCTCACTATTCACTTGGATCTTGCCCTACCACTGTCTCTATATCTTCTGTATAAAACTTCTGAACTCAAACTTGGCTCATTGGCATAGTTTTTCTCAATATGTGATCCCTGGAATAAATGCATTAGATAACATGAGGTGGGATGGTGGTTCTTGCTAAAATGCAGATTCCTAGAACCTCCCACAGATCTACTGAATCTGAATCTCTCCAGATGGGGCTCAGTAATTTGCATGTTAAACACCATACAAAACTATTATGCACACTAATGTTGAAGGACTACTAGCTTAGTCTTTCATGGCTTAGTAGAATGAGATCATATAGTAAAAACACCTGAGAACAAATTCCCTCCATCGGTTATCCTGAGGTGAGTTGCTTTTCTCTTTTCTTGGCTGAAAAATTGGTGATAATAATACCATATAGCATATAGTTCACAAGACAGTTGATGGCCATTTTAATCTGGACAATTTCAATAGATTCAGCCCATCCATTAAAAATGCAATCAGGAAAAACAACCACAACAGAAAGGTCTGATGGAGATCAATATCCCTCAGTCTTTAGTTTCCATCCCACTAACCTGTACCTCCCCAACTTCATCTCCCCTCAGTCACTGCATGCCAGGCACACTGCCCCTCCGTACTTTTGGTCAAATACCCCAAGAACACTATAGTAGCTTCAAAGCCTCTACATGTGTCTCTACATGGCTTGGAAGGTTTTACACACAGGTGTGATTCACTCTTTCACTTCATTCAGTTCTTCATTCAAATATTACCTCTTAGAAAGGCCATCCCTAACCACGCTATATAAAAGAGCACACCACTCTCTTTCATTCTATACCCCCTTACCCTGCTTTATTTCACTTTACAATATTTATCATTGTGATATATTTTATGTGGATGTGTATTTGTGTTTTTATTGCCAATTTCACCTACTAATAATGCCCATGAGTTCAGAGACTTAGGTTGGTTCTTGTTTCTTAGAAGAGTGTCTGGCACCTAGTTGATGCCCAATAAATAGTTAACAAATGAAAACTAAATAAGTGAACTATCAATAATGCAAAGTTCTTTTGCTCACCACAATCTCTTCTTTGACTACATTAGAATTAAAGACATCTATACATCAAAATACACCATAAGCTAAGCTAAAAGAGAAGATACCGACTGGAAGATATCTGAAATTCATATAACTGACAAAAACAATAGTATCCATAACATGTAAAAACTACAAATCATAAAAGACAAACTACCCACAGAAAAATGAACAAAAAGTTCACAAAAGAGGAAATCATATTGGTCAGTACATGCCTTAAAGAGAAAGGCATTCTAACCCTAACCTCACTAGAAATCAGGGGAAAGAAATGGAGCCAGAGATTAGTTTACAGTTAGCAGATTGGCGAAAATGTAAAAAGACTGACGACACTAAGTGTTCATGTAGGAAAAGGGGAACATTGTTGATGGTATGGTAAATCGTTATGGCCACTTTGAAGGACATTTTGGCTGTATCTAATAAAGTTAAACATGTAACTTATGACCCGGCAAGTCCACTTCCAGATACATACACTAGAGAAAATTTATCAATTTGTACAAGGCCACATGAATGAGGATTTTCACTGCAACACTTTTTAATTTTTAACAGAAATAACTGGAATTCTATTAATAGGAAAATTGAGAAAAAAATGATGGTATACTAACTCATGCAATGGAATATTGTTTAGCAGTTAAAATGAATCAATTAGATCTCCATGTATCAACATGCACAATCTTTTAAAAGACATGACTTTGAGTGAAAAATGTTTCAGAAGGATATGCACAGTGTGATACAATTTTTGTAAATTTTAAAAACATGTTCCTTTATATAATTTATGAATACATAAATATATAGGAAATGTATAAAAATACAGAAAGGATGGAAATCAACTTCAAGATGGTACTTACTGGGAAGAGAGTGTGTGGGAATAGTTTGGAGAATGCTGTTAATCTCTTTGGTTAAATGTTATTTCCTTTTTAAAAAAATTGATGTTATGGCAAATTGTTAATATTTGTGACAGCTGGGTGGTTGAGCATATGCATAACTGTAATATTATTCTCTATATTTTCCTATATGTTTAGAATATATTTCTTTCAAAATAAAGAAAAAAGACCAAAAGGAAATATTTTTTAAGAAACATATCTCTGAGGAGTGGGACATGCTTTTTTTTCTTTTATTTCTACGTACTTTACTTATGCTTAACAAATTTTCCACACTGACCCTGCAGATTACATTTATCATTAGGAAAACTATGTTCAAACCTGGGCAAAATGTGCAACATATTTCAACGTGTCCAAAGATTTTTGCCCATTTATCTTAAGTGCTTGTTGCATTTCTCCCCTATAACATATAAATCTAAGTAAATGAAACATTAATTTTAAAAGGACAGCATGGAACACAGGCAAAACATGTCTATGTATATTAAAGGTAATAAAGATGTCATCAGGGAGATAGTTCAATTTTGCATTCCTTAACCAGGAAAAACACATTTGCCCAAACTTACATGCTCTATAACTGCCTACCACAGAGGTTACTGCTCCTGACAAATACAGGTTGCCATAATCCTCGTTCTTCACTATTTCCCCACCACTGTTCTGCAACCTTCACTTTAAAATGTCTTCCATTTTGAAATTTTAGGCATATTTTTACATCACTTCCCTATTTCATATTACATTCATCTATCAGACTCTAGGATGCTCTTCCATCATCTTCAATGACCTCAACATCTCATAATCTTCACACCAATCTATCCTTCTCTTAGCTGTGCAGTCACAGATTTCAACAGGTATAAAGATGACACCTTGGCTCCTCAACTTCCACAATCTCATCTATTATAATCAGTCACCCAATAATGCCACTATGTAATTGCTCTCCTCATGATTAAATACTACTCCACTTTCAAAATTATAAATATTGAAATGCCCCTCTTTTATTACAAATTCCTGTCATATCTCTTCCATTCTCAAGAACAAATTGGTTTCCATACTCATAGTAACCTACTATTAATTGACTCCTCCCACTTTCCCACAATTGCTCCAATTCACGATTAAATTGTTGTGATGACATGGGACAAGTAAAATCACCTTTTGCTTCTAATTATGCTGCCAATCGGTGGAAAATCCTTAAACTAATGTATTTGTAAAAAGGAAAAAAAATTAAAGGCTTTGGCCAAAATTTTCACAAACCTTTTTTCATTAGGAAATAAACTATGGAGTTTCCCCAGCCCCTCTTGATCTTTGTCTAATATTCCATATACCAAATCATTGGACACCTTTGCGTTTTCCTGTGGTTTCTATTCTAAAAAGGAGCCAGGTTCCAACATTGCTGTGTTGATTATAAAAAAGAGTTTTGAAGTCAAGTGTAGCACTTCAAAAAGTAAGTATGTCTTCATTTCTGGAAATGGACATCAGTCCAGAAAAGTCTCAGTGGAAGAACTTACACCTAGTTGCAAAGTATAAGATGATGAGTTTTTGCTCATCTTAATTAATATTACTAGACATATAATTTTGAGAGGTGAATCCTAAAGCACTCTATGTAAAGTCGGGAAAAAAATCATACACTTGGTCTGACTGAACTTAACTGCCATTTAAGGCTCTTCCATTCAGTTGAGGTCTGGCATGTCCTGTCCTAATACCTAGGTGTTTTTACAGTTAGCTTCTGGGATTCACACAACAAAATGATTCAGATCTACCTACAGATTCAGTCATCCCTAAATCCATCTAGTCTACTCTGACTGCTGATACCTGGGAAGCATATAAGACTAAATAATATTTTTTTGTGATTCATATGTATTTTATAGCCCTGTTTAAAACTTTTATTTCCACTTAGGTAACAGTGCCTAAAATGAAACTATGTTATATTTATTACTTTTTAACACATAATACTGTCAGATTCATATCTGGCCTTATGGGTAAATTTTCTAGGTACTGAAGATAATCCATTCAAGTACAAAACCCTGTATTCATTCAAAAATCTTTTAGTAAGTATTTCTATAGGCATCTGTCTATAGAACATTACAAAATAATTATGCATGTCCTTGCATTCTTATATAAAAGTTATTAAACATTATACACAACTTTCTTTTAGCTAACTCAGGGTTATCATAGATATTCAATATTGTATTCTACTATAGCACACAACCATATTCTGCATATACTTTTTCATTATACTATTTCACTATGAGCTGTTAAAACTCACTGCTCTCATGTTGCTTGCCTCCAACATTTCTCTGTATATTCTAAATTGGTTACTTCTAATCTAGTAGGAAAAGAGAAAATAGAGTTTAGTTAAATTGTGGCTACTTTTTTTATAAAGTAGGCATGAAATGACATCATGTCTGGACTTTTCTTTAAAATACTCCAGCAACACAAGCATGCCAACATAAAAAAGTAAATGAAGCAACACTGGCAAAACATTAATAACAGTTGAGGTTGTGTGATGAATACATGGGAGTTCATTGTATTATTCTATTTTGTTTATCTTTGTAAATTTCTTTAATAAGAAAGTTATTAAAAGAAAACTTTCTTTAAAGAAAAATGCTAGCTAATAAATATTAAAGGAAAAATATAATTAGATTATAACCACTTTGCCACTGTAACGTAATGACTAATTCAGGCAGGGGTCATGCTAATGATCCTTTACGCATGCTAAAGCCATTGAGTGAAAAGGTGCTGGAGACCAAGATATTCAGATGGTCTCAAAGTATCACCCTACAGTTTACTTATTGATTTCTTTCATGTCTGTGTGGTTGTTATTATCAATTTTCTTTTCTTTTTTTAATTGAGGTAGCATTGGTTTACAACATTACATAAGTTTCATGTGTACATTATATTTCTACTTCTATATACACTACAGCATGCTCACCACCAGAAATTGAGTTTCCTTTCATTACCATACAGTTGATCACCTTTACCCATTTAGCTCTCCTCCTCCCAGCCTCTTCCCCTCTGGTAACCACTACTCTGTTATCTGTATCTATGTGTTTCTTCTTGTTTGCTTTGGTTTGTTCATTTATTTTGTTTGTTTTTTTGTTTTTTATATTCTGGAGATTCCTCAAAAATTAAGACTAGACCTACCATATGATCCAGCTATTCCACGTATGGACATTTATCCAAAGTAAATGAAAACACTTATTCAGAATGATGTATGCACCCCTATGCTCACCACAGCATGATTTACAATAGCCATGATATAAAAAGAACCTAAGTGCCCACCAATGGAAGAAGGGAAAAAGAAGATGTAGGATACACACACACATGTGCGCACACACACGCACACAATAGAATACTAATTATTAATTCATAAAGGAAATGTACCTTTACAGAGGAGAAAAGTACCTTTTCAGGCAGACATTATCTAAGTGATCAGTCAAATTCAACATCATCGATAGTGGGTCCAATGATGTCATTATTTACTTTCTGATGTTATGAAAATATACAATATCACCTATGTAGTAATCTTACCAAAATTGTTTAATCTGAATTTAATAATGAAGAAACAATCAGAAAAATCTAGTTTGTATATTTTTTACAAAGTAACTGGTCTGAACTCCTTAAAATGTTAATGTTGTGGTTGAATATTGAATCAGTCAAAAGCAATAACTATAAAGCCCATTATTAGAATAATTAGGGATATTCAAATACGGTAGATAATATTTTTTACACATTTAAATTTCTTGGTTGTTGTAATAATTTTGTGGTTATGCAGGACAAACTTCATGTTCTTTGGGGACACATGCTGCTGAAGTACTAGGGGTAAAGTTTCATGATATCAGCAACTTACTTTGTTTCTTTTAAATTAAATTTTATTGGAGTATAGTTGCTTTACAATGTTGTGTTACTTTCTACTGTATAGCAAAGTCAATCAGCTATGCATATACATATATCCCCTCTTTTTGGAATTTCTGTCCCATTTAGGTCACCACACAGCACTGAGTTCCCTGAGCTATACAGAAAGTTTTCAATAGTTACTTATTTTAGACATAGTATCAATATTGTATATATGTCAATCCCAGTCTCCCAATTCATCTGACCTGACCCCCCCCTTCCCCCTTGGTATCCATATGTCTGTTCTCTATGTCTGTGCCTTTATTTCTGTCTTGCAAATAAGATCATCTATACAATTTTTTTAGATTCCACATATATGCATTAGTATACAATATTTGTTTTTCTCTTTCTGACTTACTTCACTCTGTATGACAGTCTATAGGTCCATCCACATCTCTACAAATAACCCAATTTTGTTCCTTTATATGGCTGACTAATACTCTATTGTATATATGCACAATATCTTCTTAATCCATTCCTCTGTTGATGGACATTTAGGTTGCTCCCATGTCCAGGCTATTGTAAATAGTGCTACAATGAATATTGGGGTGCATGTATCTTTCTGAATTATGGTTTTCTCAGGGTATAGGCCCAGTAGTGGGATTGCTGGGTCATATTGTAGTTCTATTTTTAGTTTTTTAAGGAAACTCCATACAGTTCTCCATAGTGACTGTATCCTTTTACATTCCCACCAACAGTGCAAGAGGGTTCCCTTTCCTCCACACCCTCTCCAGCATTTATTGTTTATAGATTTTTTAATGAGGGCTATTCTGATGGGTGTGAGGTGATACCTTATTGCAGTTTTGATTTGCATATCTCTAATAAGTAGTGATGTTGAGCATCTTTTCATGAGTTTGTTGGCCATCTGTATGTCTTCTTTGGAGAAATGTCTATTTAAGTCTTCTGCTCAATTTTTTATTGGGTGGTTTGTTTTTTTGATATTCAGTTGGATGAGCTGTTTGTGTATTTTGGAGATTAATCCTTTGTCAGTTGTATCATTTGCAAATATTCTCTCCCATTCTGAGGGTTGTCTTTTCGTCTTGTTTATGGTTTCTTTTGCTGTGCAAAAGCTTTTCAGTCTCATTAGGTCCCATGTGTTTATTTTGGTTTTTATTCCCATTACTCTAGGAGGTGGGTCAGAAAGGATCTTGCCACAATTTATGTCAAAGAGGGTTCTGCCTATATTTTCCTCTAAAAGTTTTATAGTGTCTGGCCTTACATTAAGGTCTTTAATCTATTTTGAGTTTATTTTTGTGTATGGTGTTACGGAGTATTCTAATTTCATTCTTTTACATGTAGCTGTCCATTTTTCCCAGCACCACTTATTGAAGAGGCTGTCTTTATCCATTGTATATTCTTGCCTACTTTGTCATAGATTAGGTGACCATAGGTGCATGGGTTTATCTCTGGGCTCTCTATTCTGTTCTGTTGATCCATATGTCTGTTTTTGTGCCAATACCATACTGATTTGATGGCTGTAGCTTTGTAGTATAGTCTGAAGTTAGGAAGCTTGATTCCTCCAGCTCCGTTTTTTGTTCTCAAGATTGCTTTGGCTATTCGGAGTCTCCTGTGTTTCCATACAAACTGTAAAAATTTTTATTACAATTCTGTGAAAAATGTCATTGGTAGTTTGATAGGGATTGCATTGAATCTGTGGATTGCTTTAGGTAGTATGGTCATTTTCACAATATTGATTCTTCCAATCCAAGAACATGGTATATCTCTCTATCTGTTTGTGTCATCTTTGATTTCTTTCATCAGCATCTTACAGTTTTTCTGCATACAGGTCTTTTGCCTCCTTAGGTAGGTTTATTCCTAGGTATTTTACTCCTTTTGTTGCAGTGGTAAATGGGATTGTGTTGTTAATTTCTCTTTCTGATCTTTCATTGTTAGTGTATAGTGATGGAAGATTTCTGTGTATAAATTTTTTATCCTGCAACTTTACTAAATTCATTGATTAGCTCTAGTAGTTTTCTGGTGGCATCTTTAGGATTCTCTATGTATAGGGTCATGTCATCTGCAAACAGTGACAGTTTTACTTCTTCTTTTCCAATTTGGATTTCTTTTGTTTCTTATTCTTCCCTGATTGCTGTGGCTAGAACTTCCAAGACTATGCTGAATAACAGTGTCAAGAGTGGACACCGTTGTCTTTTTTCTGATCTTAGAAGAAATACTTTCAGTTTTTCACCATTGCGAATGATGTCTTCTGTGGGTTTGTCATATATGGCTTTTATTATGTTGAGCTAGGTTCCCTCTATGCCCACTTTCTGGAGTGTTTTTTATCATAAATATGTGTTGAGTTTTTCAAAAGCTTTTTCTGCATTTATTGAAATTATCATATGTTTTTTGTTCTTCAGTTTGTTAATATGGTGTATGACATTGATTAATTTGCATATATTGAAGAATACGTGCATCCCTGGAATAAATCCCACTTGATCACAGTGTATGATGCTTTTAATGTGTTGTTGGATTCGGTCTGCTAGTATTTTGTTAATGATTTTTGTGTCTATGTTCATCAGTGATGTTGGCCTGTAATTTCTTTTTTTGTGATAGCCTTGTCTGATTTTGGTATCAGGGTGATGCTGGCCTCACAGAATGAGTTTGGGAGTGTTCCTGCCTCTGTAATTATTTGGAAGAGTTTGAGAAGGATGGGTCTTAGCTCTTCTCTAAATGTTTGATAGAATTCACCTGTGAAGCCATCTGGTCCTGGACTTTCGTTTGTTGGAAGAATTTTAATCACAGTTTCGATTTCATTACTTGTGATTGGTCTGTTTATATTTTCTATTTCTTCCTGGTTCCATCTTGGAAGGTTGTACTTTTCTAAGAATTTGTCCATTTCTTCCAGGTTGTCCATTTTATTGGCATAGAGTTGCTTGTAGTAGTCTCTTATGTTCTTTGTATTTCTGCGGTGTCAGTTGTAACTTCTCCTTTTTCATTTCTAATTTTATTGATTTGAGTCCTCTCCTTTTTTTTCTTGATGAGTCTGACTAAAGGTTTATCAATTTTGTTTATCTTCTCAAAGAACCAGCTTTTAGTTTTATTGATCTTTGCTATTGTTTTCTTCATCTCTATTTCATTTATTTCTGTTCTGATCTTTATGATTTCTTTCCTTCTACTAACTTTGGGTTTTGTTTTTTTCTTCTTTCTCTAGTTTCTTTAGGTGTAAGGTTAGGTTGTTTATTTGAAAGTTTTCATGTTCCTTGAGGTAGGATTGTATTGCTATAAACTTCCCTCTTAGAACTGCTTTTGCTGCATCCCATAGGTTTTGGGTCATTGTGTTTTCATTGTCATTTGTTTCTAGGTAATTTTTGATTTCCTGTTTGATTTCTTCAGTTATCTCTTGGTTGTTTAGTAGCAAATTGTTTAGCCTCCATTTGTTTGTGTTTTTTACAGTTTTTTTTTTCTGTAATTGATTTCTAATCTCATAGCATTTTGATTAGAAAATATGCTTGATATTATTTCAATTTTCTTAAATGTACTGAGGCTTGATTTGTGACCCAAGATATGATCCATCCTCAAGTATGTTCTGTGTGTGCTTGAGAAGAAAGTGTATTCTGCTGCTTTTGGATATAATGTCCTATACATATCAATTAAGTCTATCTTGTCTAATATGTCATTTAAGGCTTGTGTTTCCTTATTAAGTTTCTGTCTGGATGATCTGTCCATTGGTGTAAGTGGGGTCTTAAAGACCTCCACTATTACTGTGTTACTGTTGATTGCCCCCTTTATGGCTGCTAGCACTTGCCTTATGTATTGAGGTGCTCCTGTGTTGGGTGCATAAATATTTATAATTGTTATATCTTCTTCTTGGATTGATCCCTTGATCATTATGTAGTCTCCTTCCTTGTCTCTTGTAAGAGTACTTATTTTAAAATATATTTTGTCTGATATGAGTATTTCTACTACAGCTTTCTTTTGATTTCCATTCACATGGAATATTTTTTTTCTATCCCCTCATTTTCAGTCTGTGTGTGTCCCTAGGTCTGAAGTGGGTCTCTTGTAGACAGCATATATATGGGTCTTGTTTCTGTATCCATTCAGCCAGTCTGTGTCTTTTGGTTGGAGCATTTAATCCATTTACATTTAAGGTAATTATCGATATGTATGTTCCTATTACCATTTTCTTAATTGCTTTGTGTTTGTTTTTGTAAGTCTTTTTTCTTCTCTTGTGTTTCTCACCTAGAAAATTTCCTTTAGCATTTGTTGTAAAGCTGGTTTGGTAGTGCTGAATTCTCTAACTTTTGCTTGTCTGTAAAGCTTTTGATTTCTCCATTGAATCTGAATGATATCCTTGCTGGATAGCGTAACCGTGGTTGTAGGTCTTTCCCTTTCATCACTTTAAATATGTCCTGCCACTCCCTTCTGGCCTGCAGAGTTTCTGCTGAAAAGTCAGCTGATAACCTTATGGGGATTCTCTTGAATATTTTTTATTGCTTTTCCCTTGCTGCTTTTAATATTTTGTCTTTGTGTTTATATTTTTAGTTTGATTAATATGTGTCTCAGTGTGTTTCCCCTTGGGTTTATCCTGTGTGGGACTCTCTGTGCTTCCTGGACTTAGGTGGCTATTTCCTTTCCCATGTTAGGGAAGTTTTCAAGTATAAGCTCTTCAAATATTTTCTCAGACCCTTTCTCTTTCTCTTTCTCTTCTTCTTCTGGACTCTTATAATTCAAATATTAGTGCATTTAAGTGGTCTCTGAGACTGTCCTCATTTCTTTTCATTCTTTTTTCTTTATTCTGCTCTGTGGCAGTTATTTCCATCAATTTATCTTCCAGCTCACTTATCCGTTTTTCTGCCTCAATTTTTCTGCCATTGATTCCTTCTAGTGTATTTTTCATTTCAGTTTTTGTATTGTTCATCTCTGTTTGTTTGTTCTTTAATTCTTGTAGGTCTTTGTTAGACATTTCTTGCATCTTCTCGATCCTTGCCTCCATTCTTTTTCCAATGTCCTGGATCATCTTTACTATCATTACTCTGAATAGTTTTTCAGATAGATTGGCCTATTTCTTCTTCATCTATTTGTTCTTGTGGGTTTTTACTTTGCTCCTTTGTCTGCAATATATTTCTCTTTCTTCTCATCTTGTCTAACTTATTGTGTTTGAGGTCTCCTTTCCACAGCCTGCAGGGTCATTGTTCTTCTTGCTTCAGGTGTCTTCCCCCAGTGGGTGAGGTTGGTCCAGTGGCTTGTGTAGGCTTCCTGGTAGAAGGGACTGGTGCCTGTGCTCTGGTGGGTGGAGATGGATCTTGTCTTTCTGATGGGCAGGGCCACTTCAGGTAGTGTGTTTTGGGGTGTCTGTAAGCTTAGTATGACCTTAGGCAGCCTTTCTGCTAATGGGTGGGGTTGTGTTCCTGTCTTGCTTGTTGTTTGGAGTGAGGTGTCCAGCACTGGAGACTGTAGGCAGTTAAGGGGCCGGGTCTTGGAATTGAGATGGAGACTTCCTGGAGAGCTCTCACCAATTAATATTCCCTGGAGCCAAGAATTCTCTGGCAATCCAACATCCTGGACTCGACAGTTCCACCCCAGAGGCTCAGGCCCGACCCCTGGCTGGGGAACTAAGATGCCACAAGCCACATGGTGTGGAGAAAAAAAGAAAAAAAGAGGAGGGAAGAAAACAAAGAGACTAACAGAACTCAAGACAAATAGCGATGACAAAAACAAACAAACAGTAACAGCAACAGTTTAAAAAAAGAAATAAACAGACAAATAAAACCCAAGACAAATGGTAAAAGCAAAACCAAACAAACAAAAACTAAGAAACACACACATATGAAAAAAGAAACAAAAACAAAGATAACAAAAAACAAGAGAACAACCAGACAAATAAATGAACCCAAAAATGAAACCAAACAATTAAAAACAAAACTAACAAAAGCAAACAACATAACAAATGCAGAATGCAAACTAAAAAAAAGCAAAGAAAACATAAAACAGGCACAGAAAAATCAAAAAAATTAAAAAACACAGCAAAACAAGGAGAAAACACAAAACAATGAAAAGTAAAGTAAAAATAGAAAAATTTTAAGAATGAAAAATATATTAAATTTTTTAAATTTTTAAATAAATAATTTTATTGTTAAATATAATGAAACAACAAGAAAACAAAACATAAAAAAATAGTAATAAAAATATTTTTCTGGGGCCTCCTCTGTCAGTGTCCTTGCCCCCACCATGAGTCATGGCCAACCTCTGCCTCCCCAAGAGGCCCTCTAATACCTCTAGGTAGGTCTCTGGAACTGCTGTGGGCACTGTGGGGGCAGGTCAGACTGTGACCTGTACCAACTCTTGTGTGTACTTTCCCCTACAGAACCGTCTCAGTTATGGGAACACTTGTCTATTCAGATATTCCATATACACAAGGTTTACCAAGCTGATAACAGGAATTTAATCTGCAGCTTGTGCAGCTGCATGAAAGATTTTTGTTCCTCTTCTTTAGTTGCCCTGCCCCTGGGGCTCAGCTGTGGTTCTAGCCCCACCTCTGCATGTGGGCCACCCACAGGGGTCTGCTCCTGAGGCTGTCCTGGAGCACTCGGGTCTGCCTCAGTGAGGACAGGGCGCAGAGGTGGCACAGCTGCCAGGGTCCCAGGAGCCCCGGCGGTGACAGGTGCATAGTGGGGGTCGACAGCCATGAGAGATCTGGCCCCACTGGTGAAAAGGTGTGCGGGGAAGCTGGCAGCCACAGGTGAGAGATGCAGCCCTAGTAGGAGCCTTTCTTAGCACGACCCTGGTGGTGGCCTTTCATAGTGCCTGGCAACAGGCACAAGAAGGTCAGCCCCAGTAGGGGTTGTTCCTGGCACCCAGCAGCAGGCACATGTGTGCCAGCCTTGGCGGGGCCCTTTCCTAGCATCTGGGGTGGCAGGGGCCAGTGAGTGGGGAGAGAGAAGCTTCAATTGTGCCTCCACCTCTTGCACATCACTCAACAGCATTGCCTTGCTTCTGTGGCAGCCCAGGCCTCCTGCATAAGTATTCCTGGTTGTGGATTACCTCCCTCTCAACCCTTCAGGCTGTCTGCTTGCAGCCAATGGCAGTCTTTGCCCTGGGTTTGCTCTCCAATACCCACATTCCAGCTCCCAGCCCCTGTGCACACCGATGGACACACATCCCAGTCTGGGACACACAAGGGTGTGGCACAGACCATTTGTGTAGGTCTCACTCTGTCTTATCTGCCACAGACCGGCTGTTTCACCCTCCTCCAACAGCCTCAGATGTTACCCTTCTGTCCCAACTGATTTCCCCTTCAGTGAGGGAGCTTCTCTGGATGCAGGAACCTTTTCTCTTCCTCAGCTCCCCACACAGGGGCACAGATCCCATCCCACTTCCTCTCCTCTTCTTTTTCCCTTCCTCTTTCTTTTGTCCTACCCAGTTATGCAGGGATCTTTCCACTCATTTCCAGTGTCCAAGGTCTTCTTCTAGTGTTCAGCTGGTGCTCTGTGAGAATTGTCCCATCTGTAGCTGTATTCTTGATGCATTTGTGGAGAGAGATGGACTCCACATCCTCCTATTCCTCCACCATCTTGAAAAACCCCAGCAATTTATTTTGAAAGGGTTCCAAATGTGTGTGTGTGTGTGTGTGTGTGTGTGTGTGTGTGTGTGTGTGTGTATGTGTCTGTCTGTCTCTATTTAAAGAAGAGGAGAAACCAAATATGGCAAAATGTTAACAATTGGTGAATTTAGGTGAGACATATTATATGGGTACTCATTATTCTATTCTTTCAACTTTTCAGCAGGTTTGGATTTTTTTCAAATTAAAAGGTTTGTGAAATGTATAAAAAGGAGAAATAGTAAAAAAAATAAGTAGGTTTATGAGAGCATAGTATCTCCTTTAAGAACAAAGTGTATGGAGACCATTTTTTTTGTAACAAAAGTTAAAAAACTCTATCCTAGAGAAATTACTGAAAATAAATGAGAATCACTATATTTAAAAACTCTGGCAAATTTTATTTAAACGTCAGTAACAAAAATATATAATTTCCTTTAACTACCTCATAAAATTAAATTTGATAATTCCAAGCTACTAAAGTCATAATTCTAATAATGAAGATAGTCAATTGCTTTGCTATCTGATATCCATATTATACTTTTATTATTTTGCTTAAAATATCATGTGTATAAGTACCATAGAAATTAATCACCTAATCATCCTCTTTGATGTTTCAGATTAGGGAACAAAAATCTAGAAATGTAAAATGATTTGCCTAAACTCACCCAGATCTCCTTAGTCTCACTTTTTTCTGTTACAACACACTACCCATTAGCATTTTAGTATTATTTGTACATTAAATCAAGGTCAACTTTTTCTTTAAGAGGAACATTTATGATCACAAATCAACTCATTTTAAATCTATTAAGAATAAAAGATGTTAAATCTAATCTTGGAAGTCATTTCTTGACCCTGTATCTGTATTACATATTATCTATATTGCCTGTATAATTGAAATCTGCATTATAATGTATCTGCATTAGTTGTTTAAGAAATAAATGGTTTGTCTTCAAGGACAGGCACATAATTACTCTGTATATTAATATCAGCAGGACACATGAGTTCATATGACATCTGAGGAAATTACATTTCATTTGTTCAGGGGGTGAAGTAAAACAGAAATGGCAATTCATTGGATATATTTGAGAATGTGTTCCTTTGAGATTAAAAATAGAGTCATATAAGCATTAAGAAAAAGTAAAAGTTATTGAATATTTATTGGAAGTAAGAAAACAATTGACAAACAAAAATCTAATGCATATTTGGAATGAAATTCAGTTTCTTACTGAGCAGGCAAAGAACTAACTAATAATTTGTTTAAACGAATTAGTACTTGAGTCCTCAGGAAGGAAATTATACATGTATATGGTAGATAGCCCTCAAACCAATATTTAATCTGAAAAATTCTCCAGGTAATTTACTTCAGGGACTATTGCCTAAGTGAGAGATTCAAGTCACACATTTAATGAGAAAATCTGAAGTGTAACAGGTTTGTTATGTAAAAGCTGTGGGAGCACATTGGGGAAAACAGACGGAAAGTAAAAGTGAAGATGTGTGCAGTTAGAATCAGAAAATATTAAAATGGCCCTCATTTGGCACTGATTCTCTTTCATTGATTTGATTTCATTCTAAATATTGGGTTTTCTCTGCCATTTAGTAGTATAAAAATATTTTTTTCTACTTAATAGTGTTAAGAGAGATTGAAAAATTGGCCTAAATTATAACTGTAACTTAATTCATTTATGCATTAGATTCTAATGTAATAAATATTCTGAAATGAGATTTCAACATTCCTGATGATATATTACACATAGAATTATTGACTTTCATAGAGCTGAAGATATGTTAAGATAAATGATATGATTTTCATTCTGAATAGTTGAAACAAGAACTAAAAAGGGGCCAGATTCTTATAGAGTAAGGACATTTTCAAAGCTACTTTTGTTGAGGATTAGTACAAAGTAACATTTGCTCTAACGAGAACTGTGGAGTTTGATTCTTCCCACATTTGAAGGTGTGTGTGATCAAGGCCACTGGGTTATGGAGACAAAAATGTGATTTACACTAAAATGTAGTGACTAGCAGGTGCTATATCACCACTGCCTCAGGCAGTCTTATGTTGATAAATTTTACACCTATCAGAATAAGGAGAAAAGAGGCACACTCTCCATGACACATTTTAGTTTCAAACTGATAAACCCAGTAGAACCAAAGAATTGTCACAAAGCATTTTTATAACCTTTATCATAAAACATTTTACCCATTTGGGAAATAAGGAGCTGCTTTTTGAGTTGGTATAATAGTTTATTTCTGATAGAAGGTGAAAGTATTTAAATGCCTCCACTTTTGGTATTCAGAGATGAGCAAATAAGCTAAAGAATAAAGATAGGCAAACAACCTCATTTTTTAAAAGCGAATATGTCTAAATTTGGTCTCAAATTCTGAATATTTCATGATTCCACTGTGAAGCCTTTGCAGTAATGTAACAGAACTTCCAAATTATATACAAAGTATAACCAGAAAATACTTATTTCAAAATATGCATACATTGCTATAAATATATATACATATCTATATCAGTAGGAATACTTACTGGAAAATGTAGGCATTCTGTAAATTGTACTTGCTCTTATTCAGATTATTTGTATTTATTATAATAACTTTGTATTTTAATTGTTCTCAAGTTTTTTGTAAACACAAGTAATTATGTCTCTAGGTGGATATCCATATACCCAAAAGCACTAAAAAGTCACTGCAATAAATAAGATGGAGGTTTAGGTGGAATCAAATAATAAATTAATAGAATTTTTTCTTTGCTTTTGACTTGTTCTAGAATCATTATCAACACATCCCTAATGTAGTAAGTGTTAGAAAATGTGGTAGAAAATAAGCTAAATAATCTAATATGTTTGAAAAACACTTGATATATTGTCTCAGCTTGTGTCCCTAAGGGAGACTCTAATTTAATCACTTGAACTAAAATCACTATGTGCAACTAGCTCAGCTGCTAGTTGTTCAAAGGAAATAAACTGTTTTTTTTAGAGTAGATCTTTCTAAATGCTGAAGTGGTTTGATTTAGTTGTTAGTTCTAAGCTGCAAATTGTGGAGACCTAAGTATGTAGCTGAGGGATGGTAAAGTACTTGTTACAGAACAGAGATAAATGTTAAGTTGGCAAATAAGTAGTCCAGCTGGCTTGTCTTTTTTACAGAGAATAACATTTCATCTTCAACGAAGACATTCTGAATTGTTAATTGTCAAATCCACAAGTTCCAATATTTATTTCATTTCCAAAACTGTTTGGTGTGGTGTTGACATGGTAGACAGTCTCCACATTTGGAGGAGAGGATGAAATGAGAAGTGTGAAGATATATATATATATATATATATATATATATATATATATATATATTCCTGAGCATTATATAGAGTTTGAACTTTTCTTTTCTTTTTTTTTTTTTTTTTTGCGGTATGCGGGCCTCTCACTGTCGTGGCCTCTCCCGTTGCAGAGCACAGACTCCGGACATGCAGGCTCAGCGGCCATGGCTCATGGGCCTAGCCGCTCCGCGGCATGTGGGATCTTCCCGGACCAGGGCACGAACCCGTGTCCCCTGCATCAGCAGGCAGACTCTCAACCACTGCGCCACCAGGGAAGCCCGAACTTTTCTACTTTTTGTGTCGAGCACTATGCTAGACATGTTACATGCTTTATTTCATTAAATCCTCACAGGAACCTTTGAAAGACTGGGTTCTGAGCCTCAGAGAGTTTGAGTTTAGGAAAAATCATACAGCTAGTTATTTGTAGAGTTAAGACAAGAAAACAGGTGTACCCAAAGTGTCTAGTAAACAGTGGATCTAGTATCTAAACCCAGGTTCCTTTTAGGAACCTCATCAAGTCAAGAGAGCAGAGATTTTGGATACTATCAGAGGAGAAATTTCCAAGTAACTTGTTAATGGCAAAACTGACCTTAGAACCCTAAGGTCTGTACTCATTATTCTAGATAGTAACAGATACAAATTTAGTTAAGGAAAATAAGAAATTCTAGATAGAATATAGGTATTTATCTTAAAGTTTACAATGGATGGTCAGTAACCTTGATTTACAGTTCCTTAGCTCTCCTAACTTGAGAAAGTAACCTAATGGCTCCAAACTTTAGATACCATGTTTTTAAAAATGAAGATAATAACTAATTGGCACATATTCTTAAGCAAGTTGTTTTAATGATCATATTAGAAAAATGAAAACATTTGGAAAACTGTCAGTTCCAGTAAAGTTTAAACATAGTTATCATATAACCCAGCAATTCCAGTCCTAGATATATACCCAAGGAAAGTGAAAACATAGGTTTACACAAAAATGTGTACACAGATATTCATTGCAGCATTATTCATAATAGCCAAAAAGTGAAAACAACCCAAATGTCCATCAAATAATGAATGGATAAACTGTGGTATATCCAAACAATGGAGTACTGTTCGATAATAAAAAGGAATAAAGTATTGATACATGTTGTAATATGAATGAACCCTGAAAACATTATGTGAGGTGAAAGAAGCCAATCACAAAAGGCCACATATTGTATGATTCTATTAATATAAAATGTCCAGAATAGGCAAATACACAGAGACAAAAAGTAAATTAGTATTTGTCAAGGAATGGTGAGAGGGGAGATTGGGAGGTACAGGCTTTGTTTTGGGGGTGATGTAAATATTCTGGAAGTAGATAGTGGCAACAGTTGCACAACTCTGTGAATATAATTAAAAACCATTGAACTGTAAACTTTAAAAGGTTAAATTGTATAGCGTGTGAATTATATCTCAACAAAGCTGTTAAAAAAAGAAAAGTCAAGACATTCTGTGAACTAGAAATAGCTGTAAATTTCAACTATCATTACAACTACTAGAGCAATAGTAGAAGAGTAGATGGTTTATAACGTCAAACTATCTCTGCTCTTCTAATGGCATCTGGATTTTAACCTGCCTAATATATCCACTGCTAATACTAGCAATGGAAACAAGCCTCCCTAAATACATTTTACCAGCTGAAGCTCATCCTGCAAATCACTGTTGAGAACATATTTCTTATTTACTACTGCTCAGTAAAGAAACTGATTGCAACAAAGCACATAGATGACTTGTAGGCATGGCTCCACTACCAAGGAGGCAACTGATTAGTAATGAATCTAAGTGGTTATGTACCTAAGCAAAATAGATACATTTCAAAACATATCAATTTGATAGGAGGAAAAGTTAAAAGGTATAGATTGTATAATCAGCTTCTCCAAAACCAAGGGAAATCGGGCTGAGTGTTAAATATAGCAGTGTTCCTAGAATGTTGATTAGGGTTTGATCATGTGTGTGAAGTAGGAACTTAAAATCCATTCACTCAGCCAAGCCAAAATACTCAGGGTTAGGTGGGTTGCTTCTAGTGCTTTCAGTTTGCCGGACAAGGAACAGCTAGCCCACAGGTTGGATTACAGCCTCTCAGGGCTAGTAAACCAGACATGCATAATCAGACATTAACTGCAGTGCTAATGTGTTCCTCTGGGCTGAAAATAATAAAATTCATTTTTGTACAGCAGTTAATCAAAAGGTATTAGAGAAATAATCAGGGGCTGGTATGCTTTTAATTGACCAGAATGTTTCTCAGTAGCAACATGTTCCCTCTTTACCAAATTATAATTTTCTGACTCTTCATGTGGCCATTCTTTGCCGGTTTTATTGATATTATTCCCTCATACCAAATTCACCAGCCCTTCTGATCTCAACATTAAAAGGTTTCATCTCGGAGATAAACATCAAATGATCCCCAATTGCAGTTAATTGCAACAAAGTCATACTTTCCTTATTCAAGGAGAAAAAAACCCTTTTGAATATGAATGTTAGTATTCATGAAGCCATTGAAGCAGTGTGTCCAGCTAAGCATAACCAAAATATATTATGCATTCAGGCCCTTTTATTTCCAAAGGCAGAGTAAAATTTAAAAAGGAAATCAACACCACAGTCTTCTAAAAGGATACCAAATAACTGCAAAATTCAACTTATTGTGACAAGCACGAAAATACAAAACTTTAAAAATTGTCGACATAAATGTATTTTCTAAGGTCAGAGTGATGATAATGACAACAAAGTGCTATAAAAGTATTTTACCGCTTCTGAGCATCTCTGTGTTATACGAAGAATTAAGAAACACAGCTCATAAACCCACAAAGCCCCTCAAAATGAAAAAAGAAATGTTACACAGTTCAGCAGCTCAATCATTTAGTTTCTTAGATGAATCTTAGAGAGACTGTATTTTACTAAATTAAAATAACATAATAATTACAATGCTTATTACTGACACATGCCAAGCATTGTTTTCAATGTCTTAGATGAATTAATGTAATCTTTACAACAACCTCATGAGGTAAATAGTAGTTTAAAAATGAGGAAATTGATGCATAGAGAGGTAACTAGCTTACCAAAGTCACACAGCCAGAGAATCATAATTCAAATCTGGACAACCTGGCTCCAGAGTCTTCATACTTGACTATTACGCTACACTGCCACTATATCACTAGATAACTACCTGACAAATGCTGTTTTCTATCTCTACTGTATCATTGTTACTCTGAAATTTAAAAATGTTCCAATGGTATATGGCAGCTTTTGATTGTATATGGATGGTAGTCAAGAATGGAATCTGTGCCATCAGTGATTGCTGGTTAAGCTATAAATGTGATGTTTAGGTGACATATGAGACAATTCCCTGAGCTCACCATGCCATGATTTGGTTGACTTTATTCTCTTCTTCCTAATGGAATGTTATACCATTCATATCCTACTTATATGTCACCTAGATTCAATAGGCTTCACTGGAAAATATAATGAGACTATGGATCACACACCCACTGCCAACCATGTTTTTTTTTTAGATTCAATAAATCATGTGCTATCTCAAGAATGCTAGAATAATTCCTTTCTTTTCAGTACACCGTTAGTATGGATTTTTAAAAGAATGCTCATTGGAACATCAGCAGGTATAGGTTTATCATACTGGCACTAAAAGCAGAGTCCAGGCAAGTTTGTTAGGGTGGTGACTGAGTTGGCTCTTCTTTAACTCTATCTAAATTCTGGCTTATATCAATAATATAGTAGGGGCTCAGCAGATATGTTGGTGATGTGAGATTTGGAATATTTGATTACAACACTTTACTCTGCATAGTTTGTAAATAATAACACTGAATTGGAAAGCATAGTTGGCTAATTCAGTCAAAAGCATTAGTATGCTTCTCAGACAACATATGAAAATCACTGAGGCCTGATATATTCTATTATATTTCGATCTCGCTTCCTCCCATGCTCCCTCATGTATATAACAAGTAGTATAGCACATGAATAAAGGCATAGTTTATGGATTCAGCCTATCCAACTTCAAACTCTGACTCTGCTACTTAACAGCTTTGTGACTTTGAACAAGCCACTTAATCTATTTGTATCTCCATTTCTTGAAATGCTAATGACAATATTATATGTCGCATTCCTGGGGTTGTGAGCATTAAATAATATTTCAAAAATTCTTAATAGAGTGCCTGGTGCATGCTAAGGGTTCAATTAATATTAGCTACTGGTCTTCCCTGGTGGCGCAGTGGTTGGGAGTCCGCCTGCCGATGCAGGGGACATGGGTTCGTGCCCCGGTCTGGGAGGATCCCACGTGCCGCGGAACGGCTGGGCCTATGAGCCAGGGCCGCTGAGCCTGCGCGTCCGGAGCCTGTGCTCCGCAACGGGAGAGGCCACGGCAGTGAGAGGCCCGTGTACCGCAAAAAAAAAAAAAAAAAAAAAAAAAAAAAAAAATATTAGCTACTATTATTACTTTTATGTGTGATCAGGGATGGTTTATATGAACATGCACAAGGGTGACCTAAACTTCCTACCCTTGTTAACCCATCAGAAAAGATACATCACTAAGGTTTTCAAAGACATGTCATGCATGATACACTCAGGGAGATATACAGCACCAAATGTAGACATTTGTGACTAGAAATGAGGGAATACACAGAGATGTTGGTTGCTGCATTCTTGACCATCCCTAAAAAAGAAAACATAATGCAGTAGAAAATAGCATGAACAGACTCGTGTCAAAATCCAAGGTCTGAAACCCACAGAGCAGTATGATGATCAAATAGCAAATTAGTTAAGCCTCAGTTAATGGAAGATAGAAATATCTAATTCACAAAAACATTCTGAGAATGATATAGTATATATAAAATGCCTAGTACCATCCTCAGAATTCAGCAGCACTCAGGAAATGTTTGATCACTTTTCCTAATTTCATAGATAGCTATGGTCTGACTACAAAGATGTTTTTCTCCAGCCTGTTAGAAGCTAGGGTTATTGATTCCATAAGTGGTATGCCTTCTCTTCCTCGCTCTTTGCCAATATATCCCATCTCCCGGAACGAAAATATCCTTGAAGTAGAAACTGGAAACTCAGTGAGTGATTTCCTTACCCACATAAGAAGTGAGAAAAGCATAACTCTAGCTCATCATGAAGGCTGAACAACTGTAATTCCACAGCTGCTTATGAATTAAAGACATTTCTTAATCTCCTACTGCTACCAATTCCCCAATCTTGGTACACCTTCCACTCAGAGGCTAAGAAAAAAGAAAGATTAAAAAGAAAACTTTTTTCCTTTTGACCAGCAAATAACAGGGCAGCAGCCTAAAAGAAATAAACTGTTCTTTCACTCTATGAAAAGAAAAACAAAAGACTCTTATACTATGATGGACCAAAATGTCAAATAAAATTAGACCAAACTGTAGAGTTAAACCCAAAAGGAAACTTTTCTACTAAATTACTGCATTTCCCTCTAGCTATCAGAGACTATTTCCATGGCCATTGCTAATGACCTGAATCAAAAGAAAGCACTTTGAAAGCACATTGGAAAGAAGTATGTGTGTGTGCGTGTGCTTTTGTGTGTGTGTGTTTGAAATCTCAGTACATCTTAGGTATTAGGTTCTAGGGGGAAAAAAGGTTTCATGTATTACAAAGCAAGTCTTTAAAGAAAGTGAAAGGAGAAATGTTGCCTTTATGGTAGAGAAGGTTACCTTTTCATCTCAAGATAGTCAAAGAAACATTTTGTCCTTTTTAAGGGATATTTAGACACTTTCATCCTTTTGGCAAAAGAACTTCTGAACTACTGGAATTTAAAGTTAAAGTTAAGGTACAGGTTTAATGGAAACTCTTTGAGTGATATGGTTTGGAGTTGATATTACTTTATGCAGGCAGTTGTGCCAATAGCCTAGAAAAAAACATATGTTCATAGAATTCTTTCACAAAGATATGTTTATGGTGTTCTCCAAAATTATATGGCATCACTGACATTTAAAATTCTAGAACCAAAGAATAAAGTAGCTTCTAACCTACCTTTCCCACCCCTCACTGAGTATACCCTCCCTTCTTCCAATTTTATGGATTCACTGTGCTTTCAGGAAATAATCTTAAGATTAAAAAATTTCACCAGAGTGAACTTTGACATTCCAGAAGGCTACAGAGAGAAATGTTCCATTCACAGGGAAAACTACACTAGGTTCACCAATATGGATGGTGGTGGAGAAGTAGGTTCCTAGGATCAAATAGGCCAAGTTTCTGGGGGTACCACATTCTACAACCTAACTAACTCCACAAAGATTTGGAAGGGTGTTTTCACTGAAAGACAAAGGGTTGCTGAGGGCAAGTAGTTTCCATATAACTTTCCTCCTAAATCATCCCTTCTTTAAAATCATGTGATGACTTATTGCACTTGAAACACATCCCTATGTGATCTGTCCACTGCCTCTTTTTCAAACTTCATATCGTTTCATTCTCCCCCTTGCCCACTATACCCCAGTCACACTGCTCTTCTGTTTCATGAAGACATCAAACTGATCTCTGCCTCAGAGCCTTTGTGCTTACTGCACCATCCACCTGTAATTCTCTCCCCACTTTTGCATCATTCAGAGCTCAGGTCAAATATCATCTCTTCCAAGAGGTTGTCTCAAACCATCCTATATAAAATACTCCCTGGTCCTATCCCCACCCCCACCATTCTCTGCCCCATTACCTTGCTTTGTTTTCTTCCTAACAGAAGATTTTCAACAAATATTTGTGTAATAAAGGAACACCTCATACAGTAATTCTTCACTTCCAGGTAACTGGGTGAAGGTCTCAGACTAATGCAGAATCGACACCAGGATAAGAAGGACCAAGGCCAGCCAATAATTTTTATGTTCCCAAATCTCAGTATACATAGTATCAAAAAGAAAAATATCCAGGTCACAAGTTTTGTTTTTTTTTTTTTTTCACTTTCATCTAATAGATATGATGGCAAAAACTCTGTCAGGATTCTTACCAAGAACTGTCTTCCTTTGGGAGTAGGAGAGGGAGAGGAAATGAAATCAAGCATCCTCCCTTGAGGAACGCCTTACCTGTCAGATCTTGCATCTGCTTGGCACTTACAAGTTGAATTACACCGAATGGACAGAGGACATAGGTTCTGCCACTAAAGGGCTGGGTGAACTTGAACAAATCACTTTAGTGTTTTTATCTGTTACATGGGAGTGAGAGTTTCTGTCAAGTCTAACTCACGGGTCTGTTTTGAAGTTCAAATTAAATAATGCTTATGAAAGCACTTTATGCTGTCAAGCACCATGTAAATGTAAAGTAAGGTTTTTACAAAAGTTTTATATTTCCTCAAAAGGGGAAACAGAATATTTTTACATAATATTCAAGTATTTCTAGAAAACATGTGTCTTGGTTGGCTATTAATATTCAAATCCAGTCAAGATTCCAGCCTTCCATGTCTTTAAGACCCTCTCTAGATCCATACAGACTTATAAAAGTACTTTTTTGCAGTAGTAAGAACAAATAGGAACTGCTTCCCGTGTGTACAGCAGACCATAAATTCCCCTGCTAAGATTAAAGATTATGCTGGATTCATGGGCTAAAAGACAGGACTAGCAATGAAAGACACCAAGTAGTTGAAAAGAGCCAGTCTTATAACAGGGGCTACGTAGTATGATTGAGGAAGCAATGTATACCATTACCGGACTACCACATTGCCTTAAATTTCCACCATTAGAAGAAACACTTTTCATGAATCTGAGTACTTTTTTTTTTGCGGTACGCGGGCCTCTCACTGCTGTGGCCTCTCCCGTTGCGGAGCACAGGCTCCGGACGCGCAGGCTCAGAGGCCATGGCTCATGGGTCCAGCCGCTCCGCGGCATGTGGGATCTTCCCGGACCGGGGCATGAACCCGTGTCCCCCGCATCGGCAGGCGGACTCTCAACCACTGCGCCACCAGGGAAGCCCCTGAGTACATTTTAATTTGGTCAAGGCATTCATTATCTTCTTTGAATGGGACAGCCCACCAGCTCATTACACTGTAACAGGGACTAATTTATCTGATTAATCCACTCCTACCCACTGAATCTCTAAGGAAACCAGAAGCAGAAGATCAGGTAAATTTTGCTTGGGTAAAGAGGCCAGAGGCATGGTGTCCTTATTTGAACATTTGAAGCTTTCAAATGGGCCCCAAGCAGCCAAGAGACAGCAAGTAGGGTATCTGAAGGAGACAGGAAAAGTCAATTTGGCCACGCAACTGGCAGAAATTCAAAAACTGCAGTCACTCAACCCAAACTACCATGTAGTTGGGCTTCAATTCAACTAAAGCTAAAAAGGTTCTTGAGACTCTTCTGCTTTATCAAGTTTTAGTCCTATTTACACATGGACTGTTTTTTTTTAAATTATCTTAACTAGATCTTCACCAAAACAAACCAAAAATTTGTCCCCACTTGTACTTGATAGTTACAAGTACATCTTTGTTTTTGATAAAGAAAGTATTCTTGATAATGTCTACTTCCATGAATCATGGATAATTCCAATTTAATAAAGAAGAAAAGTTACAGTATGAGTCCAAATGATCCAAATGTCCTTTAACCATTAGAGAAATGAGCCAAACATTATTCCTTTATAAATAATCTGACTCTAATTTCATCCCAGTTATTGTTTTATCAAAAAGGATCTTATTGACCATTTTTGGTCTGTGTTTTAAAAGGAATTTTTTTCCACATAAACTAACTTTAAGGTGGTCTACTTATTATTAAAAAATAAATCTTGAAGGTCTAATGAGGCTATAATTCCCCAAAACTTCATGATCTTCTGGCAAGAATATTACAAAAGGCAAAGGTCTTTCTCGACATCTAATGTAAAAAGCTGGTGTAACACTATGGCACTTCCCTGGATGACTATAATTTGCTTATTATTCATCAATATTTCAAATATTTTCTGCCATAAACTATCACTACTGTTTCATTGTTGGCTTACTTGCTGTAGTAATAAATATGGATGATTATGAACCAAGGTAGTCATTAAACAAATCTAAAATCATTATTATAAAATGGAGAGCATTCTCTAAGGGTTTTCTTTAATACCAGGAGTGAATGTTAGAAGAGCAGGGTGGAGAGAGAGAATAGTTTAGGGTGGGAAAGGGAGACATTTGTGTGTGGCACACTTAGTGCTCAGAAATGGTTCGTATGGAAAGCTCATTTCCAGGGCGGCAGCAACAGGCAACTGACTGATATATAACAATTTTTGAAATGGCAAGTGGATGTTTTATAGAAATGACAATGCAATCATGATAGAGAGGACCTAGATGAAGGGCAAAACTGTTTTCCTGGTGGTACTGCCTAAAAAACAAGTCATTTCCCATCCAAATCATAAGATTTCTGCCGTGTAGAATCAGGTTCCAAAAATAAGAACCCTAAGTATGGAGATAACAGAGAGTACTTGAATGCAAGTGCCCAGACTGTGAGGAATATTCAGTAATAAAATAGAAAACACAGCAAATTAGTAGTGAACATGGAGATGGACAGTGTAGAGAGAGCACACAGTGTACACAGCAGAAGAAGTGAAGATAATGTGAGACACATAAAAAAAATAAGGCCCCCCAAAATGGGGGGAAATGGACTAAGATGAAGATCAGTTAATTACTTACTACCAAATATTTTTTAAGAAGAGATTATAATTAATTGAGTACATTCAAAATGTTTTTATTAAATTGTTAAAAGATTTGTCAAAATACCATCATAAAAGGTTAAAAACAAACTAGGAAAACATTTACAAATATAAGACAAAGATTTTCTATCCATATACGTACTAAATTACTACAGATCTATGAGGAAAGGATGACTCTCCATTTATGCCCATGTTCAAATGGCATAAATGTGCAGTACAAGAAGGGAAACCCAAATGACAATAAATACATGGAAATGTATTCTACCTCAATGATAATAAAAATAAATTGGTAAGATTGAGAGAAATTCCCCAGGACAAGCAACCTAGTTTCTTTTTTAATCTAATTAAAAATAGGCAAAAGATTTAAACAGGCACTTCAAAAAAGAAAATATATTAGTAACTGATGAGCACATGGAAAGATGTCCAACATCGCTAGTCATCTGAAAATGCAAATTAAAACCCCAATGAGATATATTATATTTACCCACTTACTAGAATGCCTAAAATTAAAGACTGAAAATACCCACCTTTGGCAAAGATGTGGAGAAGCTGGAACTTTCATGTGTTACTGCTGGAAATGGAAAATTCTACAATCACTATGGAAAATAGTATGGCACACCTTATAAAGTTAAGCATACTAACTCCAAGCAATTCCATTCCTTGGTGTTTACCAAGGCAAATGAAAACTATGTCCACACAACAACCTGAATATGAATGTTCATAGCAGCATTATTCACAATAGCCAAAAAGTGGAAGTTACCCAAATGAACCTCAACTAGTGAATAGATAAAGAAATTGTGGTATATTCATACCATGGAATACTACTCAGTAACAAAAAAAATTGAAATGTCAGTAGTAGAAACAACATTGATGAATCTCAAAATCAATACAAAGTGAAAGAAGTCAAACACAAGAGAATATGATTCCATTTATATGAAATCCTATAGAGGGCTAAATTTTGTGACAGGAAACAAGTCAATAGTTACCTGGGGTGGGGGTGTGGGAGGATGTAGCAGAATTGGATGTAGAAGTTAAAACAGACACCTGGAAACTTCTTAGGGTGAAGGAAAAGTTCTATAGACTAATCATCATGGTAGTTACATATTTGCATACAATTACCAAAATTCATCAAATTATGCGTTTAAAATTAGTGAATTGTATTGTAGGTAAATAATAACTTAATAAATCATAAAAGAACAAAAACAAAAGTTAGAGGTAGTTTCCCAAACTCTTCCTGCTAGTGGAGGTGAAGGAAGCAAAGGTAAAAATCCCAGAATAAATCCTGTGTCCCTTTCTAATTCAGGCTGTAAAAGACAATCAACTCTCTAGTCCTCCTTTCCCCCAGCATCAAAATCTTCTGGTGAAGTTGTATGCTATTATTTGGCTAAAAGCAATTTTTAAAAAGGATAATTTCTCTAAATATATGATCCTCTCTGAATTTGTAGCATCCAGGCTTGTTTCACAACATAGAAAAGGAAAAAAATAAAAGAACTTTTGAATTTGTGGAAAACAGAGTAAGTTAGCCTGGTGGTTCACTACAAAACTGGAGGCATTCCAAGGATATTTCAGCTAAGTTATAAGATTAAAATTTTGATTTATGTGGCCTGACAGAGCAAATCAAAGTCACTTGATGTTAACTCTATAAGAACAGACTCCCGACTATTGACAAAGTATCTTATAAGGATGCAGATCAAAGGGAGTTATTTCTAGATGTGGTCCATCAAAATAATCTTCACACATCTATGAAATCTTATCAATGGTATATTTTAGCATTGGAACTGTTCTAGGTAGTTAAAACATCACAGAAAGAAACCAAAAAGTGAATAAACAAGTTCCTTAAAAAGCAGCAAGTTTGGAGACTAAAGATGAGCTTCTATTTTGAAAGATTCTTGGTAATCTAATTAGAGTAGCCCCAAAGGCTACAAAAGAAATGCCTGGGACAATCTACTGTTTGAAAGTCACAGTCAACACCACTTAGAGTTATTAAAAATTAGAACTGCTGGGGCTTCCCTGGTGGCGCAGTGGTTGAGAGTCCGCCTGCCGATGCAGGGGACACGGGTTCGTGCCCCGGTCTGGGAAGATCCCACATGCCGCGGAGCGGCTGGGCCCGTGAGCCATGGCCGCTGAGCCCGTGTGTCCGGAGCCTGTGCTCCACAACGGGAGAGGCCACAGCAGTGAGAGGCCCGCGTACCGCAAAAAAAAAAAAAAAAAAAAAAAATTAGAACTGCTTCAGATATGGACAAAGATTATTCAGAGGAGAATGTTGTATCATCAAATCTTAGTAGTAAGACAGACCCCCTCCCCCCACTGGAAAGTATTGAAAGAGCAGCAGAGAGAAACAGCAGGGTCTGAAACATACTGAAGAAAAGACTTCAGACCTTAGTGGTCCTCATTCTTTTCTGGTAGCAGGACTACAACAGGGGAACTCTTTTCTGAAAATTCTAACCAAGGTATAACTGGTATTTCTAGCCAGATCCCCTCTGCTCACTCCTCCACAAATATGGTAAGGGTTTCACTCTAAGCCAGCCACTTTCCATGTTTATAAACAAAGCCAAACAAACGTATAACCAGGATCACACTGAGTGGAATAAGCCAGGGACCCCTTTCTGCTCACCTACAGCAACGACTTCAAGACTGTTTTTGGAAATGCCAGCTTTATGAAGGCTATTTTACAGTCTCTGTTTTCATTTTAGTCATGTAGTCATGTACTAATGATTTACCTAAGCAAGATATTTCATAGAAGAAAATCCCATTCAGTGCTTTTACCAGGCTTTTGCACTCTTGCTTATTAAGAAGGATGTCTGTAGCTCTGAAACTAAGAAAGGTTTACTCCAGAAGATTAAACATACTGTTTCAGCTGCTGCCAGAGATTCTCTGGTTATATGCAGAATAATGCTTAAGTTTTTAAAACTTTTATTATGGAAATTTTCAAACATACATAGAAGTAGAGCCAAGATTACAATGAACCACCTCGTATCCAACACTCAGCCTCAACATTTATCAACTCCTGTCCAATCTTGTTACATCTATGCTCCCCTTTTTCTTTTGCTGACTTATTTAAAGCCAATCCTAGATATTGCATCATTTATCTATAAATACCTCGATGTTCATGAGTTTTTTATTCAGTTTTTAGAACAACTTAAAGGGGACACAAAAATAAATAAAATTTGAAATATTAAACCCATAACTGGTAGAAAGCTCAACAGATATTTCTAGTACCTGAGAATACTTATATCACTAACTTGGAATTTGAGGTTCACTACTATATCATATGTAAAGCAAGTGGACTGACCATTTCCCAGGTAGGACAATTTAATGAGCTCTACCCTGACATTCCCCATTGTCTCCTTGGTAAACGTAAGTTCCTCTGACTTTTCTTTTGGGCAAAAGAACTGGAATATTCCTAAAAGAAGTGGATTGAGAAGTGTTTTTGCCATGCATAAATTTAACTGACTTTGCAGCATTCTTACTCTTCATCTAAAAAGTTATAGCTTAAACGTGGCTCTCTCACTTTATAGAGTTTGGCCGGAAAGTCACCATTCCAAGATATCCAACTCCAACATTTCACTGCATTGAAAATATAAGGCTGCCTTTTATCCTTGGGAGCACACATACTTCAGGTTCTTGATCACTGAAAGCCTCTCACACAGTGAATACCTTCACTATTACCCTTATACATGGTCAAGGAAATCTAACTTCAAATCCCAGAGTTGCATGGCTTTATGGATTGATCGAAAGAGTCAGAATTAGTGGCCCTTAGCCAGTCTATGTAAAATGTCAAACGGAGCAGCAGCAGAAAAACTTCAGGAAAAGTTTTTAACATAATGAATAGAGTTCTGATAAATTCACATTAGAAAACTTAGTATTGAAGGGAATGAGCAAGGATGAAAATGCAACAGCTGTTTAAGAGATAACAGAGGGACCGGTCTCACTGTTTGGGCTGTGACGATGATGATGAACCTGCTAGCAGCCCAGATACAAGATTTGCAGAGGCTTATTTTCAAGTAATGCCAGAAACCTATGGAACTGAGGAGCCCTAAGCAGTCACTGAGCCAGATCCGACAGTTTGAATGAGATAAAGATTTTGATAAGGATAAAGTAAAAAAGGGCATCAGGGAGAGGTTGACTGGCACAGGAGGAAGTCTTAAAACAAGGGAAAATACGGTAAGCACTTCAGGAAGTACTTGGCTCAAAGCCCTCAGGAGCAAGAAAGAAGATGATGACATCAAAATTGCTACAGAATATGCCTACAAGTATGTTCAACAACTCACTTCTGAGTGCTTTGGGTTCTGGTGAGAGCTCTGGATATTTATCGTTAGATATAGTGCACTAAGACTGAAGCTGAAGAACAGAAATACAATCTGAAACGCCATGTTTTCCTTATTCCTATTGGCTTCTCAGTGCTGTCAGCCATTGATTCGTCCTCTTCAGGTCATTACACAAGTGATGCATATAACATTTAGAAGCAGACATGGTTCAATTACAATGATCTAGAAGTATCTAACATTCAAGAGGGCTCAGTGAAGAGTAGTTAAGATTGGAGTGGTTATAATTTCTTTTATGTGCACAAGGAGATATTGATATACTGCTGGAAATAAAATCATTCATCACTTATAAAGTAAGTGGGTAAATCTAATCATTAGGCCTTGTGACAAAATATTGGGCTGTGTGCACCCTGAAATCTCTCTCCTATTCTTCCCCACCCTCAAGACACACACACACATACACACACATACACACACACACACACACACACACACACACACACACACCCATTTCCTCTATCCACTGAATTCTACCCGATACAGGAATAATCATCAAATCAGCTACAAACAAAAGAATAAAACTACAATCATCAACAACCCTTATTTTGGGCTCACACTTAAAGTTCATTGGTCTCCTTTCGTCCTGTGTGACCAGAGTGGCATGTTGTATTGTTCTGGAACTGTGTGGGTGTATGTAGTGTTAGATGTTGGTGTAGACAGATAAGATAGATAGACAGATAGATAGATAGATAGATAGATAATAGATACATAGATATGTAGATACATAGATACTTAGATAGATAAGGGGAAAACAGAAACAGTATTCGGAATATGCATGCACAAAGACTAAAAGCACAGCAGTATGGAGAATAAATGAAATAAGGGAGAGTAAGATAAAGCCCATTCATCAAGGAAATGTGTGAAGATTCAAAATCATTTGGCTTTCTGCCTTTATGCTTCTCAAACAGTTTAAGTAATACTCGAATTATTCTTATAAATTTTCTTGTGTGTTTTTCATCAATAGAGTTTATTGGAACACCACTCTCCATGTTACATTAATGGCAGTTTGGCTTACTTAACAGAGAATATTTTTTGGTCACTTAAGGAGTTTAAATTACTTTTCCATGACTTGTTAAGTCTTTCATTGCTTATATATAATCCAAATGAATGCATATGGGTACTTTGTGAGAGTGAAGAGAGACTAAGGAAAATATATATGTGCTGATAGGAAAGTATCTCCACAATGATGATGGATAATATTACTAATTTTAAAAAGTAAGGTACATAATAGTAGGTTTGCCATTATCCCATTCTTGTGAATAATGTATGCATGTATTTGGGTGTATATGCTGATACTTATATATAAAAAATTTTTCATATGTTTAAAATTATTAATGGCTATATCTGCAGAGTAAGCCTAGGTAGACTTCTAATTTTCATTTTATATCTTACCATACTATTTGAATTTTTAATTATGGGTACATATGACTTCTATTTTTTAATTTAAAAACCAAAAACCGTTTCAGAACAATATGAAAAGGATAATGCCTTTTTTGAAAAAAAAAAACCTAATTATATTTCCATAAGAAATGTTGGGAAAGATATTCTCAATATGCAGCCAGTAGTCATCTTGTGGTAGAGGCTTTTTATGCGATTTTAACTTAATATTTTATTATTGCTTATTTTTATTTCCTATATTTTTACATTAAATATATTTATTACTTGTGTAAAATAATTTGGTAAAATATGGTTGTAATTTTATCCATACTATGACAACTGGATTATGCTCAAAGAACTCTCATTTTGATTTAAAATCCTAATTGTAATTCTAAATTAATATTGTTTTTATTAGAATTACCTGAATATGGGTGAACATAAACAATGATCTAGTTACTACAGAGGTGTTTAGAGAGGGAGAGACTTTCTCTCATTGGTCATACCTTTACCCCTAGTAGATAGTGGGAAGGATGGTGGGAGGACTTCGGATTTATCTTCTAAAGATCAATTGTTTTATTTTGGTTTTGTTTTTCTTAATTTTTTTATTGAAAAGTTAAGAAATTACAATGTAATTAAGAATTACAACATTGCACTAATAAAGATCAATTGTTTTAAATATGACATATTACAGATGGGATGGATAATGGACTAATCCAACATTTGAACATGGAAAAGACATTAAGGTTAACTAATGGTTTATGGTTTATAACCTCATGTATTATTGTCAGACATTAGTAATGTCTCAGTATTCAACAGTCACAACTGCTTTTTCGCTTCCCCAAAGATTTTTTCTGTTATGACGCAAATAATCTTCCAAATGTAAGATGAGGTACAGAGACCAGAAACCCACATGAGGAAACCAGTTCAAACATTCTCATGAACCCACATTATCGAATGCACTGCATGACTTGCTGATTATCAAGGATTAAATGATCACCTCATTTGTACAATAATCAGTGCTATTTTCTTGCATCACTTGCTTTTTTGGCCTCTAAACTATTCTAAAATGATGAGCCTGGGAGAAGAAAAAAGTATCAGTAAAATGAGATAGATCAGTTTCCTTTTACTGACTATGGTAATTTTTGCTGAAAATGAAAGTTGAAAATAGTGTTTAAAAACAAGAGTTTGAATTGATCATTCATGGATTTCACTATTGCATGTTCTTTTTTTCCAAAATATTTTGAGTTGAGAAATTAATTTAGAGCCTCAGAATTTTAATCTGCTTTGGGCTTTGTATCTTTTATGGAATTTTCCCAAACCACTTATATTAGAAGACTGATCATGCAAGAAGTAATAGGAGTCTATTCTCTGAAATGAAAATTAAATGGCCATTTAATGATCAGACTTGTCCATATTTGATATCAATTTCAATTGCTTCCAGTATTCCAGAGCAACCAGTATGAAAGATTGCCTTTTGGCATGAATGAGTGAGTGTGTGGTAGAGGCAGGGGGAGAGGACAGTGAGAGGAGTACTGAAAGGGGTCATAGGCCTGAGGTTTCCTCATTGAGCTTTTGGTTATTCTCTGGATATGTTTCAGGTAGTCTCTAGAAATCTTTTGCCTTTCAGATGTTCTCCTTGGCGTATTCTCAGTATCCCAGGCCTGGGTCATTTCTCAAAAATAGCTCTCTTGCATCCTTGGAGAAAATAGTGATTTAAGGCCAAAAATATACAAAATGAGTCTGAAACATCATTTTGACAAGGAAACAAGGAAAGCATAAAGGACTCCTGGGATCTTTCAAAAGCCAACTTGAAGGGGCCCTCACTAACCAAAATGGGACAAGTTGAGCATTAACACTATTATCTATGGTGAATTGAAACACATCAAATATGTTAAAAGTCCATGATTTCATAATTATATAGTTTTTTTAAACTGACTTTAAATTCTAACCAAGATCAAAGAATAGGGACTGGATTTATCCTCCTGCCTGAAATAACAAAAACACAAAAGACACTGGATATCAGGCAATGGTAGTGATTACTGCAAGACAGAAAACAAACAAGGTGATCCTTACAAATGTCCAAGCTTACTGGCATCAATGAGTTTCCAGGCCATGTACAGTGAAGTAGACCTGAGGTGGATTCTGATGGCTTTCCTGAGTTGAGTCAATGGAGTTTAGTAACCAGGACACCAAGATGGCTAATTTCCACCAAAATGTGTAAATTCCAGTGAATAAAGTACAGGAGAGGAGAGAGCTGCATAGAGAAAGAACACCAAACATAAGTAGGGGCCCCCCTCCCTTGAGTATCTAGATGCATACTGATCATGCATACCCAAGAAATTACTCAAGTCCAGGGAAAGAACCACCTGATTAGAGGGAACAGTGCCTAACATTCAAACATGGCAAGAAACAGTTCCTGTTCCCACTAGCTAGATTGCAAAAACCTCAAGATTTAAGTGCGCAGGGTAGAGTATTGGATGAGTCTTACCATAGTAGTGGGGAACAATTAGCCTAGACAAGGGGTCCCCAACCAGTTGGCCACAGACCAGTACTGGTCCATGGCCTGTTAGGAACTGGGCCGCACAGCAGGAGGTGAGTGGCAGGTGAGCAAACGAAGCTTCATCTGTATTTATAGCTGCTCCCCATCACTCGCATTACCACCTGAGCTCCACCTCCTGTCAGATCAGCGGTGGCATTAGATTCTTATAGGAGCCTGAACCCTACTGTGAACTGTGCATGCGAGGGATCTACGTTTCACGCTCCTTATGAGAATCTAATGCCTGATGATCTGAGATGGAGCTAAGGTGGTGATGCTAGCACTGGGGAGCAGCTGCAAATACAGATTATCTTTAGCAGAGAGGTTTGACTGCACAGAGACCATAATGACTCAATTGCTTGCAGACTCATATCAAACTCCTATCAGTGAGTGGCAAGAGACAATTAAGCTGCATCAGGTGGCGGGCTTTACAGTGGCAAGTGAGTTGATTTGCTTCAATTGTACAGCTGCATCTGGTGGCAGGCTTTAAGTCAGAATCCGACACTTATTTTAATCCGCTCAAGGCCTGACCATTATTTTATTTACCACTTCCAACTGTGCCTCTTTTCTGCACTCCGCACTTGTCTCAGTCACAGTTTTGGTAAGCCCACAAGCTAACCCTAGCCAAAATGAGTAAAAAATAAACGTCGTCGGAGAGCTTCTTTGAAAACGGGGTAAGACCCAATGATGAGACAGCAGATGACTCTAAGACTGCCAACAAAAAGAAAGCTGCAATTAAAAGAAAATACCAAGAGGCCTACTTAAATTACAGGTTCATTGCAACAGGTGATTCACATTCTCCAAGCCTGCTTTGTATAATATGTGGTGACCAGCTATCCAACAAAGTCATGAAACCTTCAAAACTGCTTCCTCACTTGGAGACCAAGCACCCTGCATTAAAAGACAAGCCTTTTAAATTTTTCAAAAGAATAAAATGTGAACACAAAGGACAGAAGCAATTATTGAAGGCCACCACTTCACTAAATGTGTCTAAACTGAGAGCATCAGTCTTAGTGGCTAACCACATTGCTAAAGCTAAGAAGCCCTTTACTATTGGTGAAGAGTTGATTCTGCCTGCTGCTAAGGACATTTGTTGTGAACTTTTAGGAGAGGCTGCAGTTCAAAAGGTGGCACATGTTCCTCTTTCGGCTAGCACCATAACTAGACGAATGATGAAATAGCAGAGGATATTGAGACACAATTTTTAGAGAGGATTAATGAGTCACCATGGTACACAATCCAGGCTGATGAGTCTACAGATGTTGACAACAAGGCAACAATGCTTGTTTTTGTGTGATATATTTTTCAGGAGGATGTGCATGAGGATATGTTATGTGCACTTTTGTTGCCAACCAACACCACAGCTGCAGAACTATTCAAGTCTTTGAATGATTATATATCAGGAAAACTGAATTGGTCATTTTGTGTCAGTATATGCATGGATGGAGGGGTTGCCATGACCAGACAGCTTTCTGGTTTCAGTACTTGGGTCAAAGAGGTTGCTTCTGAATGTGAGTCGATGCACTGTGTCATCCATAGAGAAATGCTGGCTAGCCAAAAAATGTCTCCTGAACTTAACAACGTCTTGTAGGATGTGATTAAAATTACCAACCACATTAAATTACATGCCCTTAACTCACGTCTGTTTGCACGGCTCTGTGAGAAGATGGATGCAGAGCACACATATCTTTTGTACACAGAAGTGAGATGGTTTTCTAAAGGTAGATCACTGGCCAGGGTTTTTGAGTTACAAGAGTCACTCCAGAGATTTCTTTTAGAAAAACATTCACCACTGGCAGCACGTTTCAGTGACACAGAATGGGTTGCAAAACTTGCATACTTGTGTGACATATTCAACCTGCTCAACGAACTCAATCTGTCACTTCAGGGGAGAACGACAACTGTGTTCAAGTCGGCAGATAAAGTGGCTGCATTCAAAGCCAAACTGGAATTATGGGGGTGATGAGTGAACATTGAGATTTTTGACATGTTTCAACCATTAGCAGGGATTTTGAAAAAGACTGAGCCAGGGCCTTCTTTCCCCCAGCTGGTGCATGATCACCTATCTCAGCTTTCAAAAGAGTTGAGCATTACTTCCCAAATACAAAAGACCCCTGAACTAAGAAGAAATGGATCCGTGACCCATTTGTGAATAAGCCAGGTGAAATCGACTTTGTCCATGCTAGAAGAGTATCTACTGCTTGAGATCGCAAATGATGGCAGCCTTAAAAGTATGTTTGAGACAACTTGAAATCTCCATGCATTCTGGATTAAAGTCAAGGCAGAATATCCTGAGATTGCCACAAAAGTCCTGAAACGCCTGCTTAAATTTCCAACATCCTATCTTTGTGAAGCAGTGTTTTCTGCAGTAACAGCATCCAAAATGAGATTATGGAGTAGACTGGACATAAACAACACACTTCAGGTGTCACTGTCTCCCATCACCCCCAGATGGGACAATCTAGTTGCAGGAAAACAAGCTCAGGGCTCTCACTGATTCTGCATTATAGTGAGTTGTATAGTTGTTTCATTATATAATACAATGAGAAATAAAGTACACAATAAATGTAATGTGCTTGAATCATCCTGAAACCATCCCACCATCCCCCACTACAATCCATGGAAAAATTGTCTTCCACGAAACCAGTCCCTGGTGCCAAAAATGTTGGGGACCGCTGGCCTAGACTAAGCACTACTTTGGTCTGACCTAACAAATTTTAAAAGCAAAATATGAAAGGATCAAACTATTTCCAAGTAAATTAACTGTGTTCCAGAACAAAGCTGAAGAATATTTGTAGGAATACAAAAAAAAAAAAGTCCAGCACATAACAGGGTAAACTTCAAAATGTCTGGCATTTGATCAAAGATTACCAAGCATGAAAAAAGCAAGAAAATACGACACATAATGAGGATAAAAATCAATCGAAACTGACCAAAACCCAACCCACATCTTAGAATTAGTGGCAAGGGCATAAAAACAAGTTGTTATAACTGTATTCTATATACTGAAGTCATAGCAGATGTAAAAAGACCTAAATCAAACATCTAAAGTGAAAGACTACAATGTCAGACAAAAATTACACTAGATGGGATTAATAGTAGATTAGATATTGTGAAAGAGAATATTAGAGAACTTGAAGACATAGCAATATAAACTATCTGAAATAAAACAGAAAGAAAGAATAAATAATCAGTGAGCTGTGGAACAACTTCAGGTAATCGGAGTCTCCAAAGGAAAGGGGTGGGGGACAGAAAAACTATTTAAAGAAATAATGGCTGAAGATTTTCTAAATTAGATGAAAATTATAAATCAGTAGATCCAGAATCTCAGTGAAATTCAAACACAAGAAACAGGAAGAATGCCACATCATAACCACATTGTTCATATTAGCAATAAAAAGAAAAATCCTTTTAAAACAGCCAGAGGAAAAAGAGACACATATGTACAGAGGACCAAAGATGAGGGCAATAGAAGATTTTTCACTGTACACAATACAAGTGAGAAGACACTGGAGCAATATCTTTAAAGTATTAAAGATAAAAAAAAAAGTCAAGCTAGAATTCTGTACCCAGTGAAAAATTTTTTCAAACGTTAAGGCAAACTAAAGACATTTTCAGAAACACAAAAACTGAAAGAATGCATCACCAGCAGACATGTACTACAAGAAATGATAAAGGAAGTCCTTCAGGTAGAAGGCAAATAATACCAGAGGGCAACTGTGTCTACAAGGAGGAATGAAAAAAAATGGAAATGGTAACTACGTGGGTAAAAATATGAGGTTTTTAAATAATTACCTTTTAAAAACTTAGTGATCATCTTTCAGTGATGCAAGAAAATTAATTCATTATTCTAAAGACTGGTGAAAAAAGAGGAAGCAAGCATTTATCCTGACTTTCTTTGATAAATTGTATATCAAGTAACCAAATAGTTGATAGGAAAATTTCTCCTCAAAAGAAGTTCTGAAAAAAATTTTTTTAAAGAATGCCAGTTAATAAATGAAGTAATCATAGACTCAGAATATCACCAATTTGACTCTCCTAATAAAATAATGAAAAGCTGATGGAAATTTTTATAATGCAGGGATCAACAAACAACAACCTGATTTCAATGATCAATCCTAACATGACTAAAGGAGAGATAATCAGACATTATACACTTTCTAATGTGATAACAATAAGAAGTTTAAAATACCACTCATTAAGTTTTGTTAACAAACAAACAAAGCCAAATAATCCTGAATCTGATTAAACTCTCAATTTACAGGCAATATAGGGGATGGAGGGACACATTTTGTTTTGTTTTGTTTTGTTTTTCAAATACCACAGGGATGCAATTAGTAAAATTCAGAATGTCAGGAACTCTACAAGACAAAAAAATCTGATTTCTTCAAAAAAAAAACAACAAGGGGAAAAATGGAAAGGGAATTTTACAGACTAAAAGATTTAAAAGACATGAAACAAATGTAATGTTTTGACAGACTAGTTTGGATATGGATTCAAACAAGTAACCATAAAAATGTCTAAAAGATTTGGGTAAATTCGAACATCAATTGCATATTTGATAAATATTTACTGATTTTTGTTTTAGCTGTAATAATGGTATCATTTTTTTTTTTACAAAAATAGTTCCTTTGTTAAAAGATACATACTGAAAATTTTATGGATAAATTAATATGATGGTTGAGATTTGCCTCAAAATAATCCAGGGAGGGGAAGAGAGGAATTCAGGTGACACATGATTGGCTATTAGTTAATAATGAATGGTTGAAGCTGGGTAAGGTGTACACATGGTTCATTATACTACACTCTCTACTTTTGCAAAAGGTTAAAATTTTCCATAATTAAAAAATACTGTGTTTAGTTTCAGCACCAGATTATAGGCTTCAGAAGGCAGTGAGTATAAGAAAATGAGCAGCAGAATGACTAGTGTTCTAAAAGAAAGTTTACTTCACTTATAAACAATAGAGAGAATTATAAGAAATTCAAGCACAATGGCTTTAGGAGGTAGATTAGCTTATTTTGAACAATTATGTGATGCATATTCTATAAGGAATTAAACTTTAAAACAGCAAGGCTTTGAAAATAAACACAAGTTTACTTATGTAGAAATCACTACCTTAGCCAATTCAGTTCTGAAAGTCCAGGAACAATACTTCTAAGGTTTAGGAATTTCAATAGTCAGATAATGTTATTTGATCTACTAAAGTCTATGATAAAAACAGAAGGTAAGCTTATATCTTTTACCACAGTATAATAAATTGGAAATCAATGAAAATTGGATTGTTTTGAGCTAAATGTATGCCTTTTGCTATACTGCTTTATTCCTTTTTTGTCTTAATTACTTCTTTTTTCTCTGATTATTTCATTACAGATCTGGAATGTAGTGCAGAAATTATGCAGGCCATGACCTCAAAAGATAACACAAGAAGCAATGTGTTAGAAAACTAAAATCAATGAGGGAAATATTAGTTAAATTTTAGCTCACTTACCAAAGTCAATCTTTTCCAAAGCTCTTTCCATTCGATTTTCCTGATGCAAGTTTGTATTTGGTGAAACTACAAAACAGAAAAAAACAGGAAATAGCTGTCAGTGCCTAAGCTATCTTAAATTAGGCTTAGTTAGCAGTCTGGATATACAGTCTAGACAAGAGCAGTGGTTAGATTTTGTCTCAGGGAGGGGAGGAAAGAAGAGCACTAAAGCAGATGAGGGCAGTATACATAAAGGCTGCCTTCAATCTAGCCACAGTGCCAAATGAACACATGAAAATCTCAGTTTGTTCTCACATTGAAAAACATTCAAGGATTTCAAAGTCTTTGCACTTTTCACTTTGCAGGAAGACAATAGGTTTACTCAGCCCTAACAATATGATTCTATAGATAAGTCCATGGGCCTATGATTTCAGGTGGTTTGTTTAGCTGTCATGACATGTACATAAGTGAGAGTTTTTATCACCAGAAATGCCTTGTGCCCAAGATTATCTTTTTTTAATAGATCTTTATTGGATTAAAATTGCTTCACAATACTGTGTTAGTTTCTGTTGTACACCAAAGTGAATCAGCCATATGCATACGTATGTCCCCATATCCCCTCCCTCTTGAGCCTCCCTCCCATCTCCTTATCTCACCCCTCTAGGTCATCGCAAAGCACCAAGCTGATCTCCCGGGGCTATGCTGCTGCTTCCCACTAGCTAACTATTTTACATTTGGTAGTGTATATATGTCCATGCTACTCTTACTTTGCCCCAGCTTCCCCCTCCCACCCCGTGTCCTCAAGTCCACTCTCTATGTCTACATCTTTATTCCTTCCCTGCAACTATGTTCATCAGTACCATTTTTTTTTAGATTCCATATATATGTGTTAGAATACAGTATTTGTTTTTCTCTTTCTGACTTACTTCACTCTGTATGACAGACTCTATGTCCATCCACCTCACTACAAATAACTCAATTTCGTTTCTTTCTGTGGCTGAGTAATATTCCATTGTATACATGTGCCACATCTTCTTTATCCACTCATCTGTCAATGGACATTTAGGTTGGTTTCATGTCCTGGCTATTGTATATACTGCTGCAATGAACATTGTGGTACATGTCTCTTTTTGAATTATTGTTTTCTCAAGGTACATACCCAATAGTGGGACTGCTGGGTCCTATGGTAGTTCTATTTTTAATTTTTAAAGGAACCTCCATACTGTTTTCCATAATGGTTGTATCAATTTACATTCCCACCAACGGTGCAGGAGGGTTCCCTTTTCACCACACCCTTTCCAGCATTTATTGTTTCTAGATTTTTTGATAATAGCCATTCTGACCGGTGTGAGGTGATACCTCATTGTAGTTTTGATTTGCATTTCTCTAATAGTTAGTGATGTTGAGCATCTTTTCATGTGCCTCTTGGCCATCTATATGTCTTCCTTGGTGAAATGTCTATTTAGGTCTTCTGCCCATTTTTTAATTGGATTGTTTGTTTTTTTGATATTGAGCTCCATGAGATGTTTGTATATTTTGGAGATTAATCCTTTGTATGTTGTTTCATTTGCAAATATTTTCTCCCATTCTGAGGGTTATCTTTTTGTCTTGTTTATGGTTTCCTTTGCTGTGCAAAAGCTTCTAAGTTTAATTAAGTCCCATCTGTTTATTTTTGTTTTTATTTCCGTTACTCTAGGAGGGGGATCAAAAAAGATCTTGCTGTGGTTTATGTCAAAGTGTGTTTTTCAGATGTTTTCCTCCAAGAGTTTTAGAGTGTCTGACATTTAAGTCTTTAATCCATTTTGAGTTTATTTTTGTGTATGGTGTTAGGTGGTGTTCTAATTTCATTCTTTTACAGAAGCTGCCCAGATTTCCCAGCACCACTTATTGAAGGGGCTGTCCTTTCTCCATTGTATGTTCTTGCCTCCCTTGTCATAAATTAGGTGACCATATGTGTGTGGGTTTATCTGTGGGTATTCTATCCTGTATCATTGATCTATATTTCTGTTTTTATGCCAGTACCATACTGTCTTGATTACTGTAGCTTTGTGGTATAGTTTGTAGTTGGGGAGCCTGAGTCCTCCAACTCTTTTTTTCTTTCTCAAGATTGCTTTGGCTATTCGGGGTTTTTTATGTTTCCATATGAATTGTAATTTTTTTTTCTATTTCTGTGAAGGATGCCATTAGTAGTTTGATAGGGATTGCATTGAATCTGTAGATTGCTTTGGGTAATATAGTCATTTTCACAATATTTATTCTTCCAATTGAAGAACATTGTGTATTTCCCCATCTGTTTATGTCATCTTTGATTTCTTTCATCAGTGTTTTATAGTTTTCTGCATACAGGTCTTTTCTTTCCTTAGGCAGGTTTATTCCTAGGTTTTTTATTATTTTTGTTGCGATGGTAAATAAGATTGTTTCCTTAATTTCTCTTTCTGAGTTTTTGTTGTTGGTGTATAGGAATGCCAGAGATTTCTGTGAATTACTTTTGTATCCTGCAACCTTATCAAATTCATTAATTAGTTCTAGTAGTTTTCTGATGGTATTTTTTCGGATTTTCTTTGTATAGTTTCATGTTGTCTGCAAACAGTGACAGTTTTACTTCTTCTTTTCCAAATTGTATTCCTTTTATTTCTTTTTCTTCTCTGATTGCCATGGCTAGAACTTCCAAAACTATGTTGAATAAGAGTGACAAGAGTGGACATCCTTGTCTTGTTCCTGATCTTAGTGGATATGCTTTCAGTTTTTCACCATTGAGTATGATGCTTGCTGTGGGTTTGTCATATATGGCTTTTATTATGTTGAGGTAGGTTCCCTCTATTCCTGTTCTCTGCAGAGTCATGATTATCTTTTGAAATCAGTGGAGGTTAGCAAGATTTTACAGTGAAGTAAATGGCCTCTGTTTTGAAAATAGATATCCAGAACATGGAGCAAGAGAAAGAACACTGAAACGTCACTCAAGACACTTTGGAATTTTTCTGTAATTCTGGCACTTACTAGCTGTGTGATGATGGGCAAGTCACTTCACCTCTTGACCCCAGTTAACACATTCTTAAAATAAACCAGTTGAATTAGATTATCTGCATGGTAACTTCCAGCTCTAATTTGTTCATTCAACACACATTTATTAATTGCCTACTATAAGGCTACAACATATTTGTAAATAATGTGACCGACGAGGACTTAATTTCTAAAATATACAACTCAATAACAAAAAAACAAACAACCCAATAAAAAAATGGGCAGAAGACCTAAATAGACATTTTTTTTTCAAAAAAGACATACAGATGGCCAATAGGCACATGAAAAGATGCTCAACATCGCTAATTATTAGAGAAATGCAATCAAAACTACATAGAGGTATAATCTCACACTGGTTAGAATGGCCATCATTTAAAAGTCTACAGATAACAAATGCTGGAGAGGGTGCTGAGAAAAGGGAAGCCTCTTACACTGTTGGTGGGAATGTAAATTGGTACAGCTATTATGGAGAAAGGTATGGAGGTTCCTCAGAAAACAGACATAGAGTTACCATATGATCCAGCAATCCCACTCCTGGGCATATAACGGGAAAAAAACATAATTCGAAAAGTTACATGCACTTCAATGTTCATTGTAGCACTATTTACAATAGCCAAGACATGGAAGCAACATAAATGTCCATCAACAGCTGAACAGATAAAGGAGATGTGGTATATATATACAATGGAATACTACTCAACCATAAAAAATAATGCTGTTTACAGCAACATGGATGGACTTAGAAATTATCATAGTACGTGAAGTAAGTCAGAAAGAGAAAGACAAATACCATATGATGCCACTTATATATGGAATCTAAAATATGATACAAATGAATTTATTTACAAAACAGACTCACAGACATAGAAAACAAACTTATGTTTACCAAAGGGGAAGAGGGATGGGGGAGGGATAAATTAGGAGTTCGGGATTATCGGATGCAAACTACTATATATAAAATATATATATATATATATATATATATATATATATATCCTACTGCATAGCACAGGGGTAAAGATCCAATATCCTGTGATAAACGAGGATGGAAAAGAATATCAACAGAATATGTATAACTGAGTCACTTTGCTATACAGCAGAAGTTAGAACTACATTGTAAATCAACTATACTTCAATAAAATTAATTTTAAAGATGTCCCTTGTGCTTAGAAGATCCCACATGCCGTGGAGCAACTAAGCCCATGTGCCACAACTACTGAGCCCATGTGCCACAACTACTGAAGCCCACACGCCTAGAGCCTGTGCTCCCAACAGGAGAAGCCACCACAATGAGAAGCCCGCACACCGCAATGAAGAGTAGCCCCCACTTGCCACAGCTAGAGAAAGCCCGTGCGCAACAACAAAGACCCAATGCAGCCAAAAATAAATAAAATAAATAAATTTTTTTAAATTACATTAAAAAAAATGTATGGAACAAGGGACTTCCCTGGCGGTACCGTGGTTAGACCTTGCCTTCCAATGCAGGGGGTGAGGGTTCAATCCCTGGTCTATCCCACAGGCCTCACGGCCAAAAAACTAAAACATAAACAGAAGCAATATTGTAATAAATTCAATAAAGACTTTAAAAATGGTCAACATAAAAAAAAAGTCCCATGAGCTTTGTATCAAAACTTACCATTTTTGATATTATAAAGGGAATTAAAAAGCAATGACTAAGTGGGAAAAGATATTTGTAGCACATATATCTGTCCTAGGACTCATCCAGAGTATATAAAGAAAAGAATATACAACCCAATAGAAAAATGAGCAAAGACTTGACCAACAGTTACCTCATTAAGAAGCTATCCAAATAGCCAATTAACATACAACAAGTGCTCAACTTCATTAGTCATTGGGAATATAAATTAAAGCCAGAATGCAATACCACTACACATCCATGAGAATGGCTAAAAAGAAAAAAATTAAGGGTCGACAAGGTTGTGGAGAATCTTGGACTTTTATATCAATACATTGTTTGTGGGAATGTAAATTTGTACAAACATTTTGCCAATATCTCTTAAACCTAAGCATATGCCTATTTTATGATCCTGCTACTGCACTCCTAGATATATATGAAATAGAAATGTGGACATATGTTCACTAAAAGATATCTACTAGAATGTTCCTGGCAACACTATGTTTAATAGTTAAAAATCTGAAAATCTGAGTGCCCATCAAAGGTAGAATAGATAAATAAATCATAGTATATTCACACAGTTGGAGGCTGTAGAGAAATGACAATGAGTGATCTACAACTAAGCCCCAAAATATGGATTCTCACAAACATAATACTAAGTAGAAAAATGCAGACACACACACAAATTATATGATTCCACTTATATAAAATATAAAGCTGAAAAAAATATTCTGTAGTGAAGGTTACTCTGAAGGAGAGAGTAATGACTTGAAGGGAATGCATGGGTGGCTACTAGGTTGGTAATATTCTGTCACCTGATAAGAGTGCTGGTAAAGGAACCTAGGAATTATACTTGAGTCTTCTTATTTTAAAGTGGTTTGGCAATGTCTGTTATATGGAAATTGAACTGACATTCTTCTCACAGACCTTTCACAATTAAGAGAAGAGATGATCAATTCCGAGAATTGCATGAATTTGCACTTCCCTCTCCCTTATGAATCTAGAATGATGATGTTTTCAAATCCAGAATCATAATTAAAAGGCAGTAAAATATTGAGGGACCATTGACCATGTGTATAATTTGCAGTAATGAAACTAATACTGCAAGGTGGCAGCTGACATGCCAGGTGTTGTAAATGATAGGTTGACCATTTTCATTATGAATATAATTTTATATTCTATACATCTACTAATTATATTCACTCATGAAAGCATTAATATTAGTGATATTATCCTCTTTGTGACAATCAACTTATGGTCTTTGGAATACGAGTACTGTATCCAATTACTGGATTCCTCACTCCTCATCATGCTCCCATCCTTATGTACCTCCCCACCCCAGTTTACCCAATCTCGGGTAGGGATGGAGTCTCCTCATTCTCCATGGGGTAAATTAAAGAATTATGGCAGATCTACTTTACTTAGCTTTGGGAGGATAAGGCTCTCCGAAAAGCTTTTGTAGTTCATAAATTTTCACCTAAATTAAGAGACCAACGTAGTACACTGAATAATAATTACCCAAAGATACCCAAGGAACCTAAGGATCTTGACATAGTAATATTATTCTGGATTATCCAGATGGGCCCTAAATCTAATCATGAGTCTTTATATAAGAGTGAGGCAAAGGTTAGTGGGTTAGAGAAACAAACAAGAGAAGGCCACGTAGGCAGAGATTAGAATGATGTGGCCACAAGGAAAAGAACACCAAGGAATGTCAGCACCCACAAGAAGCTGGAATTGGCAAGAAATGGATTCTCCCCTAGAATCTGCAGAAGTGCAGCCCTGCCAACACCTTGATTTCAGTTAGTGAAACTTATTTGGACTTATGAACTCCAAAACCGTGAGAAAATAAATTTCTGTTGTTTTAAGCCACCACATTTGTGGTAATTTGTTACAGCAGCCACAGGAAACTAATACACCAATCCTCTCATAAAAGGAAAGTGTATATATATATATATATATATATATGGAATATGTGTGCATATTTCTACCCTTTAATTAAGCTGTTAGCTGACCACAGAAATGAAGATGTTCTGTACACCACTCACCTCCCTGATTCCCAATGCCCAGCACTGTGCCAGGTATACACCAAAGTTTGTTTGGGAGTAAATGAATGATAAAAATAGTATTGTGCATTTCTCTGACATCTTTAGGCACATTCATCTTTAAGGTGAAAATTCCAACATATTAAAAATTTAGAGATAAATGAACAAAAATATGACCTTGCTAATCAAAGTGTGACCTGATAATCAGCAACATTGGCATCATGTGGGAGCTTGTCAGAAACAGAATCTCAGGTTCCACCCTAGATCTACTGAATCAGAATCTGCCTTTTAAGAAGATCCCCAATGATTCCTGTACACATTAATGTTTGAGAAGCACTTATCTGTGAGATAATCAAGAAATATGAATGATTATTTGATAATATTATGAATCACTTAAGTTTTTTAGGTGTGTATAATGACTTTGTGTTAAAGGAGTCCTTTTAGAGATACATACTAAATATTTATGAATGAAATTATATGATGTCTGGGATTTACTTCAAATCATTCTGGAAGTGGGGATGGGAAGTAGATGGGGGTTTACAAAGGAAAAATTTGGCCATAAAATGATAATTATTTGGAAGGAAAGAGGTAAAATTGTCATTGTATGCAGATGACATGATACTATATATAGAAAACCCTAAAGACTCCACACAAAAACAATTAGAACTGATAAATGAATATTGCAAGGTAGCAGGATATAAGATCAACATACAGAAATCTGTTGCATTTCTTTACACTAACAATGAAATATCAGCAAGAGAAAGTTTAAAAAATCCCTTTTAAAATCACATAAAAAATAAAATACCTAGGAATAAGCCTGACTGAGGAAGTAAAAGACTTATATGCTGAGAAATATAAAACGTTGATGAAGGAAATTGAAGATGATTCAAAGAAATGGAAAGATATCCCATGCTCTTGGATTGGAAGAATTAATATTGTTAAAAAGGCCATACTACCCAAAGCAATCTACAGCTTTATTGTGATCCCTTATCAAATTACCCATGACATTTTTCACAGAACTAGAACAAATAATCCTAAAATTCATATGGAATTACAAAAGACCAAGGATTGACAAAGCAATCTTGAGGAAAAATAACAAAGCTGGAGGCATAACCCTCCCAGACTTCAGACAATACTACAAAGCTATAGTAATCAAAACAGTGTGGTATTGGCACAAAAACAGACATATGGATCAACAGGACAGAATAAAGAGGCCAGAAATAAACCCACATGACTAGGGTCAATTAATCTTTAACAAAGGATGCAAGAATATACAGTGGAGGAAAGACAGTCTCTTTAGCCAGTGGTGTTGGGAAAGCTGGACAGTCACATGTAAAGCAATGAAGTTAGAACACACCATCTCACCATACACAACTCAAATGGCCTAAAGACTTAAATATAAGACAGGACACCATAAAATTCCTAGAACATAGGCAAAAATTTATCTGACATAAATCATAGCAATATTCTCTTAGATAGCTTTCCCAATGCAAAAGAAAAGCAAAAATAAATAAATGGGACCTAATCAAACTTATAAGCTTTTGCACAGCTAGACAAAATGAAAAGACAACCTATGGAATTAGAGAAAATATTCATAAACGATGCCACTGACAAGAGCTTGATTTCCAAAATATATAAACAACTCATAGAGCTCAATATCAGAAGAAACAAACAATCCAAGCAAAAAATGGGCAGAGACCTAAATAGACATTTCTCCAAAGAACACATACAGATGGCCAATAGGCACATGAAAAGATGCTCAACATCACTAATTATTAGAGAAGTGCAAATCAAAACTACAATGAGGTATCACCTCACACCAGTCAGAATGGCCATCATCAAAATATCTGCAAACAGGGCTTCCCTGGTGGTGCAGTGGTTGAGAGTCTGCCTGATGATGCAGGGGACACGGGTTCGTGCCCCGGTCTGGGAGGAACCCACATGCTGTGGAGTGGCTGGGCCCGTGAGCCATGGCCACTGAGCCTGCGCATCCGGAGCCTGTGCTCCGCAACAGGAGAGGCCACAACAGTGAGAGGCCCGTGTACCGCCAAAAAAAAAAAAAAAAAAAAAAAATCTGCAAACAATAAATGCTGGAGAGGGCGTGGAGAAAAGGGAACTCTCTCATACTGCTTGTAGGACTGTAAATTGGTACAGCCACTATGGAGGACAGTATGGAGGTTCCTTAAAAAACTAAAAATAGAGCTACCATATAATCCTGCAATCCCACTCCTGGGCATATATCCAGAGGAAACCATAATTCGAGAAGATACATGCACCTCAATATTCATTGCAGCTCTATTTACAATAGCCAGGACATAGAAGCAACCTAAATGTCCATCGACATATGAATGGATAAAGAAGATGTGATAATATGTATACAATGGAATACTACTCAGCCATTCAAAGGAATGAAATTGGTCATTTATAGAGACATGGATGGAACTAGAGATTGTCATACTGAGTGAAGTAAATCAGAAAGAGAAAGGCAGATATCATATGTTATCACTTATATGTGGAATCTTAAAAAATGATACAAATGATCTTATTTACAAAACAGAAACTGACTCACAGACATAGAAAACAAGTTTGTCATTACCAAAGGGGAAGGGGGGAGGGATAAATTAGGAGATTGGGATTAATGGATACACACTACTATACATAAACTAGGTAAACAACAAGACCCTAAGACCCTACTGTAGAGTACAGGGAACTATATTCAATAACTTGTAATAGCCTATAATGGAAAAGAATATATATATATATATATATATATATATATATACACATAAATAAATATATATATATATGAATCACTTTGCTGTACACCAGAAACTAATACATTATAAATCAACTATACTTAAATAAATACTTTTTTAAAAAAATGATAATTATTGAGGCTGAGTGATGTATACATGGAGGTTCATTATATTATATTATAGTATTCCCTCTACTTTTGGATATGTTTGAAATATTCCATAATAGAATGTTTAGGTGTAGGGTGAGTAATTTTCTCCCTCATAGATCTTGTGTCTATTCACTAGCATCCTTTCCTAATAGAAACTACCCAATAACTGAACTATAATTTAGATACAATTGATTCAGGAAAAAATATACTGTAGTGATCTCATATTTCTCTCTACTCCTACTGTAGCCTATTATCTGGGATGGAGAGTTTGGGAGCAGGGGAAGATACAAATGACCTTGGAGAATGTGTTCATATAGGATTCTGGAGAATTATGTGGCCTTTCCAGGCCTGGGTACAGAGCCTTTTCAATGCCCAAAACACATAATCTGAGCAGACAGTATCCAGACACTGTATACAACAAGAATGCTTGATTAGGGAGTGAGAATTCTAGCTGGACAATCTTTAAGGAATGGATGTTACGGTGGAAGGACAAGGAAAGGGATTTTCTGGTGTCTCTTTAAGGACAGTGAGTGTGGAATCAAGCTAAATAATAGCAAAAGGGATCCATTTTGCTGGCATCGGCTTAGCATTATCACAGAGAAAGTATTTGGTTTAGTGATAAATATTGTACGTCTACCACCTCACATGCAAGAGTCTGAAAATGTGTGTCAAGTATCTTATTTAGCTCCATTCTGCTCTTTGGGGATTTTCAACAGTGATTACTATTTATCTCTTTTACTCATGTGCATCTGTTGCTACTTTGGGAAAGAAGCAGCCTCATCAAGCCCTGCAGTGATTGGTTGCCAGGTGTGCTGAATTTCTATCCAGCTGCAGCAACATGTTAAGCCTCCCTTTTGCTAGGCAACAATACTGTCATCATTACTGAAGCTTCAGTTCATCTTTCCAGTTATAATTGGAAAATTAATTCAATTAAAACAGTTTGCCTACAGAAAACCAGAAGATTTTATCCCTTTCCCCACCTCATTTTCCTGAATCCCTCAGACTTATGGAGAAGGTTGTAAATATTACCATTCTTTAAAAAGGATGTTCAGTTCTTCTGTCTGCTCAGGACTCCCTATTCTTGATAAATAATCAAGTCACTTCCAAATTGGAAGTCTAAAAGAGCTGACTGATAAATTGGATTGAACAACATCACTGTGACAGATTTACCTCCATCCAACTGCTTTAGGAGCTTAGGAGTTGTGGGGGTGTTAGGGAGGGAGGAACTTGGGGGTTTCTATACCAATGTAAGTATACCATGTACATCTTTCAATTAAATTGCATTCATTTTTGTTTTTTTAAATTTTTTTATTGGACTATAGTTGCTTTACAATGTGTTAGTTTCTACTGCACAGCAAAGTTAATTAGCTATATGTATACATATATCCCCTCTTTTTTAGATTTCCTTCCCGTTTAGGTCACCGTAGAGCACTGAGTAGAGTTCCCTGTGCTATACAGTAGGTTCTCATTAGTTATCTATTTTATACATAGTATCAATAGTGTATATATGTCAATCCCAATCTCCCAATTCATCCCACCTCCCCTTCCCCGTTGGTATCCATACATTTGTTTTCTACATCTGAGTCTCTAGTTCTGCTTTGCAAATAAGATCATCTATACATTTTTTTACATTCCACATTTATGTGTTAGTATATGATATTTGTTTTTCTTTCTCTGACTTCCTTCACTCTGTATGACAGTCTCTATGTCCATCCACATCTCTACAAATGACCCAGTTTCATTTCTTTTAATGGCTGAGTAGTATTCCATTGTATATATGTACCACATCTTCTTTTTCCACTCCTCTGTTGATCGACATTTGGGTTGTTCCATGTCCTGGCTATTGTAAATAGTGCGGCAATGAACACTGGGGTTCATGTGCCTTTTTGAAGTACAGTTTTCTCTGGGTATATGCCCAGTAGTGGGATTGCTGGGTTATATGGTAGCTCTATTTTCAGGTTTTTAAGGAACCTCCATACTGTTCTCCATAGTGGCTGTATCAATTTACATTCCCACCAACAGTGCAAGAGGGTTCCCTTTTATCCACACCCTCTCTAACATTTATTGTTTGTAGATTTTTTTAATTAATTAATTAATTTATTTATTTTTGGCTGAGTTGGTCTTTGTCACTGTGCATGGGCTTTCTCTAGTTGCAGAGAGCAGGGACTACTTTGTTATGATGCATGGGCTTCTGGTTGTGGTGGCTTCTCTTGTTGCAGAGCACAGGCTCTAGGTATGAGGGCTTCAGTAGTTGTGGCTCTCGGGTTCTAGAGCACAGGTTCAGTAGTTGTGGTGCACAGGCTTAGTTGCTCCACAGTATGTGGGATCTTCCCAGACCAGGGCTCAAACCCATGTCCTCTGCATTGGCAGGCAGATTCTTAACCACTGCACCACCAGGGAAGCCCTATTTTTTGTAGATTTTTTGATGATGGCCATTCTGACTGGTGTGAGGTGATACGTCATTGTAGTTTTGGTTTGCATTTCTCTAATAATTACTGACATTGAGCATCTTTTCATATGCCTATTGGCCATCTGTATGTCTTCTTGGGAGAAATGTCTATTTAGGTCTCTGCACATTTTTTGATTGACTTGTTTGTTTTTTTTTTATATTGAGCTGCAATAAGCTGTTTTTTATATTTTGGAGATTAATCCTTTGTCAGTTGCTTTGTTTGCAAATATTTTCTCCCATTCTGAGGGTTGTCTTTTCATCTTGTTTTGGTTTCTTTTGGTGTGCAAAAGCTTCTAAGTTTCATTAGGTCCCATTTGTTTATTTTTGTTTTTAGTCTCATTACTCTAGGAGGTGGGTCAAAAACGATCTTGCTGCAATTTACGGCAAAGAGTGTCCTGCCTACGTTTTCCTCTAAGAGTTCTACAGTGTCTGGCCTTACATTTAGGTCTTTAATCCACTTTGTGTTTATTTTTGTGTATGGTGTTAGGGAGTGTTCTAATTTCATTCTTTTACATGTAGCTGTCCAGTTTTCCCAGCACCACTTATTGAAGAGGCTATCTTTTCTTCATTGTATATTCTTTCCTCCTTTATCAAAGATAAGGTGACCATATGTGTGTGGGTTAATCTCTGGGCATTCTATCCTGTTCCATTGATCTATATTTCTGTTTTTGTGCCAATACCATACTGTGTTGATTACTGTAGCTTTGTAGTATAGTCTGAAGTCAGGGAGTCTTATTCCTCCAGCTGTGTTTTTTTGTTTTTTTCCTCAAGATTGCTTTGTCTACTCAGGGTCTTTTGTGTCTCCATACAAATTTTAAATTTTTTGTTCTAGTTCTGTGAAAAATGCCATTGGTAATTTGATAGGGATTGCATTAAATCTGTAGATTGCTTTGGGTAGTATAGTCATTTTCACAATATTGATTCTTCCAATCCAAGAACATGGTATTTCTCTCCATCTGTTTGTGTCATCTTTGATTTCTTTCACCAGTGTCTTATAGTTTTCTGCATACATGCATTCATTTTTGATATCAAATTAATAAAATTTGTTTTGAAGTCTTTTGAATGTGAAATTCCTTTATCTCTTAACACAATAGGTCCTATTCTTTGGGCTCAGCCTATAGGTTCTTCAAGTTCCAAGTAGATCTTTATTATCAGAATTTAGCTAAAGATAGAAATCAATTATTGCAGAAAGAGATCTGTGGATCCTAACTCTCATCCCAGGCAAGATCCCAGGCAGATATTTTATGATATGGAAGAGTCATATTGAAGCTAAATGAAACCTCTTGTCCAGAAGTTCTGTATTATCACTTGCTGACTGGTTTCTAAAAGGGCAGATACTGGAAGTATTTTCAATCCTCTCCTCACAATCCTTGGACTCTCCAATCCCCACAACAAAAGCATAAGGTAGATATTATTGTGCTCATTTTGTAGATCAGGAAATTAAAGCCCAAAGACCAAGTGAACAAAACACCTTTTGAAACTTCTTTTCTAATCCACTGTGTTAGGTACTCCACAAAATTCAGCCCAGTTTTTTTTCAAAATGGAGTATGTACACTCCTGATAATACATGAAAACTTTCCAAGGAGTGCAGAGGCATGGGTTATTTTTTAAAAATCTTTTTCAAAATCTCAGCTTCTGTATGTATTTTTTCTGTCTTAATATTGATCATTTCCTTAATTCCCTTTCACAATTACCCTTCTCTTATTTGACAGAAGAAAAATATACCTCATACCCATCCAAAACCTGATTTATTGATGATTGTCTCAGATGGTATGCTACAATATGGAGGAAACTCCAAAAGCATTTTGCTCAGTTAAAGAAGTCTGACACAAAGTACTACTTATTGTATGATTATGTTTATATAAAAGTTCCAGAAAAAGTAAATCTATATAGCCAGAAAGCAAAACAGTGGTTGCTTGGGCCTGGGGTTAGGAGCAATGATTGAAGGCACAAAGATATGAGTGAAAATTTGGGGCATGATGGAAATGTTCTAAAACTATATTGTGATGTTCGTTGCACAACTCTATAAACTTACTAAAAATCATTGTATTGTATACTGACAATGGCTGAATTTTTGATATGTAAATTATGCCTCAGTAAAGCTGTTGGGGGAAAAAACCTCCAAGGAAACAAAGGGACAATTAAGAAATATTGGTGTCTAGTTGGACTGTGATGTTGGGAACAAATCCATTTGCAATCCAGGTGGTTTCCAATTCTTTGTTTTCAACAAAATTGAGAGAGTAAGAGTATTAAATCCAATTATCAGCTGGTAGGTCATTAAAAATTATTCTTTATGATAGATCACTGTTATTTTTGGCATAAAATGACGAAGGAAGTCAAAGAAGAGAGTGATATTGCTGTAATATATCTTGTATTCACATCTACTGAGTAAATTTCTTCATTACTTACATTTACAAAGACAACAAAAGAGATATAGGTTTGATGACAAACTGTCTCACTATACCAATAAGTAATATTAATACATATATATAAATTAATGAAAAAATCCATTACATTTAAAAATGCATTTCAAATTGCATATTCAGTTTAATGGTTAACAATTATTAATCAAAAATTATATATTTTAGGGACTTCCCTGGTGGTAAAGTGGTAAAGAATCTGCCTTCCAATGGAGGGGATGTGGTTTTGATCCCTGGTCTGGGAACTAAGATCCCACATGCTGCAGGGCAACTAAGACCGCGTGCCACAGCTACTGAGATTGTGCACCTCAATGACAGAGCTTGCATGTCGCAAAACTACAGAGCCCATGTGCTCTGGAGCCCACACGCCACAACTAGAGAGAGAAAATTTGCATTCCACAACTAGAGAGAAGCCCATGCACCACAACTAAAGATCCCACATGCCTCGAAGATCCCACGTGCCGCAATTAAGACTCAATGCAGCCAAAAAAATAAAGAAAATAAATATATAAAATAAGTAGTAAAAAAAGTAGAAAAGAAATGTAAAAATAAAAACAGGAAAAAAATTAATTATATATTTTAGGTTGCTTTGATCAATGTTCTATGACCAATAATGATGATAATAACCCAATGTAGAAAAACTGTTTTAACCCAGAACCTTATGAGAGGATATATAAAAAATTAAATGGTAACAAATTAACATATTTTTGTTGCACAGAAGTATGATAGGGTATTCAATGTACAATGTAATAACATGTGAATAAAATTCTGTAGGGGTAAGAGTATGTAAGCAGAGGTTCAAGGAGAAAAAGAAATTATGTGGAATTTTCAACAATTAAAAAAGAACTTTTTCATGAATTTTAAATGCATAATAATGGGTTTCATTCCAGTATTTAGCTTCCATTTGGTATATCTACAATATAATATTGACACATTGTTTGCTTATACACTGTTGTACACATAGTTCAAGAATAGCCAAAACTAATCATTTGTGATAAAAGTCAAAATAGTGGTTATCTCTGGAGTGTTCTGACTGAGCGGCACATGAGAGAGCCTTCAAAGAGTATGGAAATATCGTGAATAAGTGGATCTGCAGGACTGAACAGCAGTATGCATGTTCACCCAGCTGTCCATTCAAGGTCTCTAGACTTCATTGTATTTACTTATACCTCAACAAATGAATTAAAAGACAATAGTGTATTTACACAAACCTAGAAATCTTATCCTTCCCAATTATTTAAACTCATGATGAAAAAAACAATCAATAGGTCATCTTGAAAACGTGCAAAGGGGTATAGAGTTTTTCACAGTTCTTTTAGGAAGCATATGACCAAAAAGTGTGAGGACCATTGAACTGGCCTTCCTGACCAGAAGAGCTGTAGCCACCTCCTCCACTGTGCAGGTGCAGCTCTTTGTAGTTTTACTCCTACCTCCAAAGCTGCCCCCACCTCCACCTCTAACCTGGGCCTCTCCAGCAGTCGGTAGCTCACTGTCCACCTTCATTCCAGGACTACACTTCCCAGCAATGCAACCTGGCTCCTGGTGGAAGTTTACATTTCTCACATTGCATTCTGGACTGTGAAGTCATAAATTCAATAGCAGGAAGGGGAGAACCGATCTGGGAGCTTTGCTCTCTGGGAGTTGTAGTTTTCTGTGCACTCATTCTGGCTGGGAAAGAACTACATACCCTTTCAAATCTGCAGGAGGGAAAAAAAAAAAGCCGATCTCTTAAGAGAGAACCAGGCACAGCAGGTAAAAATGTTGAGTAAATATCGGTAGAACCTAGCAATTTGGCTAAGCACTGTGAATGGCACCTGGCATCAACAGATTTAAAACTAGGCAGAGGACTTCCCTGGTGGCACAGTGGTTGAGAGTCCGCCTGCCGACGCAGGGGACACGGGTTCGTGCCCCGGTCCGGGAAGATCCCACATGCTGCAGAGTGGCTGGGCCCGTGAGCCATGGCCGCTGAGCCTGCGCGTCTGGAGCCTGTGCTCCGCAACAGGAGAGGCCACAACAGTGAGAGGTCCGCGTACCGCAAAAAAAAAAAAAAAAAAAAACTAGGCAGAATTTTAAAAAATAATTGTACCGGTTTTTCTGGTTTTAAAGGAAATGATTACTCATGGTAGAAAATATTGTAAAGTATGCCTATAAATATTAAAATCACAGGCAATCATAGCACCCAGAGACATACATTTATATACATACAGTGGAGTCTGTTTTGCCAAGTTCTAACAAATGCAATTAAATTCTGCATAACTATTGAAATGGAGAAGTAGCGCTGTTGCAAATGAAGAGACAAAAATTGTTTGCAGATATTGTCATGTATACCTAGAAAATCCACAAACATCAAATGAAAAACAATCAGACCTAATAAGAGAGTTTAACAAGGTGGCTGCATATGAAATGCAAAATAAGCAAACAGAAAAGTAGCTTTCTTATTTGCCATGAATAGGCATTTAAAAATTATAATGGTGAGGCAGGATTCCATTCATAAAATTCTAGAATTTAAACAACAAATATATAGGTCTTATATGAAGATGCAACATAATTAACTGAACGTCATTAGTGGGGAAAAATGCCATGTTACTGAATGAAAATTTTGAAATTATAAAATGTCAATTGTTACCAAAATATGATTGGTTAAATATCTTACTGTGCTTTGGGGAGTCTCACCACCAATTTAACTCTTATACCATTTGGTATCTGGTCCTAATAAACACAGTAATGCTTTTTAAAATTTTTATTTTATTCTTCCGATTTCTTCCTTTCCTTTAACCTTTGGGAAGGAGGTGTATTGCAGAAGGAGGAGAGAGAAAATTAGATTAATATTTGTTGGACTTCTACTATGTATATACTAGGCACACTCAGGAAATTTATGTACTTTGCCTACATTAATCTTGACACCAATCCTATAAAACAGATAACAGCTCCATTTTATAAATGAGAAATTTAAAGCTAAGAGAAATTAAGTGTTACCCAAGGTCTCATCACTAATAAGTGGTAGAGGCAAGATTCAAACCTAGCTCTTAGAATAAATCCATGCTCTTTCTACTGAGGCCTGGTCTTTTCACATGCTAGCTTCATAGGGTTGGATATGTCACTTAAGTGTCTCAGTTTCCTCACCTTTGGAAGGAAGATAAGAGTACTATACCTTAAGGTATACTATACCTTACCCCAAAGGGTTTTTTTGAGGATGGGGTGATCTGATCCATGTAATAAGTGCCTGGGACTTAATTAATGTTCAGTACATGATTGCTATTATTATTATATTTATTACTACCAAAAACATGTTGGGAGAATGAAGTCCATTTGTTTTTTTCAGATATTTGTCAGTGCTACAGAAGTGGGGTGGTTTGTAACTATTTTGTTTAATAAGTATGAATTGAGCATTTTCTTTGTACCAACATTGTTCTAGGCATTTTTATATATGCTATTGACAAAATATAGAAATGAAAAGAAGTGGGGCTAGATATAATTTATATAACCTGATGATTACTGTATACCAGTAAATTATTGAAACTACATGATGTTTCACCCTATTCACACGATCATGTGTCTAAATAGCACAGAAACTCAAAATTCCTATGTTTTCAATTCCAGTTGGTAGCAATCATTTTATTCATTTATCTGAAACATTTCAGAATCTGTCTTCTAAGGAAGTGTTCATCTAACTACATAAAATTTTCATATGGAAAACTGAGATTGTTTTTAAATGTTTTCCCATAAAAGAAATAATCTGTAATTAGCTTCATTGTGTTTTCCCTGCTTGCTTCATGAAGTGGCTTAGGATAATATATCTTCTATGCATGAGCAATATCCTGGCATGTACTTGAATTTTAATTAAAAACGTTTATTAATAAAGTGGTAAGGGAAGAAGTCACACAATTGGTTTGATGCAAACAGTTCATAAACAACAAATAAATCTATAATAAGATGCAAAAAGAGTGAGTTCAACATACAGAATTAGAAATCCAGTCACCTGTGAGTAATAAAAAAGTGGTACCTAAGCAAGTCTTGAATATCCACTATCCCAGAATCTGATTTCAGTGCTCCCTTTTGATCAATTTTAAGAAACATCTATTAGAGGAGCATCAAAATATATTGTTTATGGTATAATTTTATTCCTTTACAATTCTATAAATTGTAAACTGTTTTTAAAAATTTCATCTTCTGAAAAGTGCCCTATATGAATTGACTTGACTGTTCAGAAATCTCTTAGTTATCTAGTTTTAAATAGTTTTATCACCCTCTACAAGTGAAAAGCTAATTATCTAGTTTATTTTTTGTTTGCTTGATTAGTGTTTGCAAACACCCTCCATGTCCCAGACTAGCCTTCATGAAAGCAGGGTCTTTCTTGTGTTCACTAATGTACAGTAAGTCCCCTACATACAAACGAGTTCTGTTCTGAGGGCGCATTCGTAAGTTCTATTTGCTCGTAAGTCCAACAAAGTTATCCTAGGTACCCAACTAACACAATCAGCTATATAGTACTGTACCGTAATAGGTTTATAATACTTTTCACACAAATAATATATAAAAAACAAACACAAAAAATAAAGAAAACATTTTTAATCTTACAGTGCAGTACCTTGAAAAGTACAGTAGTACAATACAACAGCTGACATACAGGGGCTGGCATCAAGTGAACAGGCAAGAAGAGTTACTGACTGGAGGAGGGAGAGGGGGTGGGAGATGGTAGAATCGTCAGCAACAGGAGATGGAGGGCAAGCTGCAATTTCGCTCATGCCTGATGTTGATGGCACAGGTTCTGGTTCTTTGCTGAATTCAATTCTATCTACCCTCTTGAAAACATGATCCAGTGATGTCTGGGTAGTAGCTCTTTTTTTCTTGTCATAGATGACATGTAGCACTGGACTGCATTCTGAACAGCTGCTGCAACCCTCGTGTACCGTTCTACGTTCAGGTCCTGTGCCTCAAAAACTAACAGTGCCTCCTCAATATAGAAAATCCCATTGCCATTTCCTGCGTCATGAATCTCTTCAGTTCTCCAGTTACTTCTTCTTCCTCTTGTCTCTCTTCGTCCTTTGGGCCTCCAATTCCTGGCACTTCTTAGCAGTACCAGCTACATCATCGCTGCTTTTACGCTTGCTTCCAGACATCCTGGGCTTGAAATAAAGATACTGTACTACTGTACTCCATAAAGTACTGTGCAGTAAAGTACACAAAAGCGCAACTACTTGTAGAGGAGGCACACACGTGACAATGTACGCCAAACACATGAACTAACTTATGAGATTGGACATGCGAATGCACGTTTGCATCTTGGGAAGTTTGCAACTTGAAGGTTCATATGTAGGGGACTTAATGTATCCTCTGAGGCTGGAATAGGGCCTAGCAACAGTAGGAGCTCAATTCCTATTTGTTGAAGGAATTAATCCAACACCAACATACTAGAAATGTTTCACTTTCTAAGATACAATATTTCACCAACACTTGTACTAAATACCAATACTCAATTATTCCATTATCAGCCTGCATATCATAACATTTCAAAATGCTTGGGCATCTTAGATTTTCCTTTGTGACTTGCCATTGACAGTTTTGTATGAGAAGATCTAGTAAAAGTCTCATCTTAGGGGGCTTCCCTGGTGGTGCAGTGGTTGAGAATCTGCCTGCCGATTCAGGGGACACGGGTTCGAGTCCTGGTCTGGGAAGTTCCCACACGCCGCGGAGCAACTAGCCCCGTGAGCCACAATTACTGAGCCTGCGCGTCTAGAGCGTGTGCTCCGCAGCAAGAGGGGCCGCGATAGTGAGAGGCCCGCGCACTGCGATGAAGAGTGGCCCCCGCTTGCCACAACTAGAGAAAGCCCTCGCACAGAAACGAGGAGCCAACACAGCCATAAATAAATAAATAAACAAATAAATAAATAAATAAAATTTGAAAAAAAAAGAAAAAAGGCAAAATTCCTTAAAAAAAAAAAAAGTCTCATCTTAAAGATATTGGAAAGAATACAGGATGGGGAGTTCCCAGATTGTGATTTCAGTTCTGATTCCACTCACTACATGACCTTAGGCAAGTCATTAGCATCCGTATGTGGCAGCATTGTATCTGACACACAATAGGCACTTAAAAATCTCTTCCTTCCTCATATATAGGATGGATAAACAACAAGGTCCTACCTTATAGCGCAGGGAAATATATTCAATATCCTGTGATAAACCATAATGGAAAAGAATATGAAAAAGAATATACACTGTTCATTTTATGAATTTGCAGTGAGTTGTACACCTATGCTAACTTCTCTGTTCTATATTATTTGTCATTAAAAAGCTAAAGAAATAAAAAAAAGAAATAAAAAGAATATATATGTATAACTGAATCACTTTACTGTGCAACAGAAATTAACACAACATTGTAAATCAACTATACTTCAATAATTTTTTTAAAAAAATTATCTCCCATCCTTCTCCACCTTTCCTTTCTATGTAAAATAATATTCGTTTTCAGTGCAACATTATAAATATGTTGATTTTTAATTACAGTTTGCAATAACCCAGCAAGATTTGTGGCCCATTTCTAAGCCATCAAACTGTCATTATCCATAGATATAAACCTTTTTTATTTTTATGCAAATTTAGAGAAGGAGGATAAAATACATGCTTACTCCCTCCTTTGGAGCCATAACAATACTGGTTTCAGGTCTACAACAAATAAAATAAAGCCTTGATGACATTATCCTTCTTATATCCACAATCAAATAGCCTTTAGAAATGTGGTAGAGTATAGTGAAAATAAGTACTACACTGGGATTTAAATAATCTTAATTTGACTTTAGTCTGCCATTTACTGACCCTATGACTGGACAAATCTGTTAACCTCTCTGCGAAATGGAGATGATATAATGTGTCTAGCTAGCCTCTCTCAGAAGAGAGATCACAAGCTAATGTATGTGAAATCATTATCATGCCATATAGGTGGAAGCTGTTAAAAATTTGAATATATCTCTGTTCAACAGTGAATTTATGATATATTTCTCTTACTAATATTTCTTTTCTTTTTTTTTTTACATTCATGGCTATGGTTTATTACAATGAAAGGCTACCAATTTAAATCCACAAAGCTAAAAGGTGCATAAGTCAAAGTCCAGGAGAGAACAAGGATGAGCTTCCAGTTGTCCTCTCTCAGTGGAGTTGTATGACCGGTGCTTAATTCTCCCATCAAGATGTGTGATAACCAGACAAGCTCGCCTGAACCTTGGCGCCTGGGATTTTACTGGAGGTCAGTCATGTAGGCATGGTACACCTGGGTGGCTAACCTTAGTTACTCAGTCTCCAGCCTGTGCAGAGGTCAAACTAATGCCGCAAGGATCAAGGCTCCACTATAAACCATACTCTTAATATAAACCATCTGTTGACCCAAAGCCCCTGGTGAACAAAGAGACTCTAATCAAGCATGATATGCCAAGGGCTTAGAGGTTATCTCCCAGGATCTTGTCAAGAGATGGACCTTTCTTTGGAATGTGCAGACATTTTTCGGAATGCACAGAGTTTGAACACCCCTAACCTGCGGAATCAAGTCTTCTACTGCACAGTCATAATTCCAACCTAACACTTGATCTGAAAGGAGTGATTCAAAGGTTCAATGATGGAATTCATTGCCGTATCTGTGATGGTGGGAGCAGGAACCTCAAGAAAATCCAGTTTCTAGGCACAGCATTGGTAGCAGGGCCAAGGGCAGCGTCCAGTATACAGTGTTCAGTGGTGACACTAGTAGTATCCAACGAGCTAACATTTATGGCATGATTTTTGAAATACAGCTGGGTCAGCTGCTCTTAGCAAATTATTTCATTAATTCTACTACTTTAACATACTTAAGAATTTTTTTAAATTAATTATAGATACACTGAAAATTGCAAAGCTAGTACAGAGAGGTCCTATGCACGCTTTAGCTGCTTCCGCCAGTGGGCACATCTATGTAAGTATAATACAATATCAAAACCAAGAAACTGACATTGGTATCACATGTGTGTATAGTTCTATGTCACTTTATCACATGTGGAGGTTTTCACAGTAATCACCACAACAATCAAAATACAGAACTGTTCCATCACCACAAGGATTTCCCTGTACTACCCCTTTATAGTCACACTTACCTCCATTCCCTCCACTATCCCTAACCCTTGGAAGCCATTAATATGTTCTCCATCTCTGTAATTTTAACATTTCAAGAAGTTTATAAAATTGGAATCATACATCATGTTACATTTTGAGTGACTTTTTTCACTCAGCATAATGTCTGTGAGATACATCCAAGTTGTGTGTTTTTTTCCTTTTTTTTGCTGAGTACTATTCAATGGTATAGATGTGCCACAGTTGGTTTAACCATTCCCCCACTGAAGTACATCTGAGTGGTTTCCAGTCTGGGCTATTAGAATAAAGCTGCTATAAACATTTCTGTACATTTTTTTCTGTGAACATAAGTTCTCATTTCTCTGTCCAATATTTTAAAATTTAATAAAGGTCATTAGAACAGATAAAAGCAAAATTCCAAAAAGTTGAGTTCAAAAATCAACTTCACTTTGTTTAATGAGTCCATATTTATCTATTATGGCAATTCTCCTCATTTAAATTGTAGGTGTATTTCATTTTTAATGTCGCTTTATAAATTGCTAAGCTTTATTTGTAAATCAATGAGCATTACTATCACTGTCTATGAATTAAAAAAAAAAAACACCTGGAATCTGAAATACTGGTTTTTAGTCTTTTGTTTTTAGCGAAATAATTATGCAAATGTTGCCATATATTTCTAATATAGTGAATAAAATTCTCATGATAAGTAATTCCACAAAGATCTATTAATATAATTTGGATTTCAGAGAGATTTTAAGAAATATATGGAGGAGCTATGGAATTATTTTACTGTAGAAAGTAACCGGCACATAGCACCTCCCCACAACTCAAAATCACTACTTTTATATTTCAGCATCTATTATGGAATTATTTGCTTGTTTGCTGGAGAATGTAAGAGACACTCAATTATTAATAATGATTTCCTTAGTTGAAAAATCTAAAATAAATGATTGAAACATTTGGCAGAGTTCTTAAATAAGAGTTTGCATATTATTGATTCACATTGTCCTAACACTTTAATGACAAAGACACAATTAATACGCAAAGCATGGTTAATTATAATTATACTTCACAGATGTTCAGGAAAAATTAAGAACTGTAGTGATTTGGGGTTGAATTGCTATGCAGAAATTCTAATCCTTTGACTCTTTATTGTTCTCTTAAAAATAAATATCTAGTTTAGTAGTTAGATGTTCAAATGCTTGGGTAATATGAAATCTTGCCTAAATTCTAAATATATAAATAGCATAGATAGACTTATTAAAATTTAACTGTAAACATACAGAAAGTGTAATATGTCAAACACCCATTTAATTAATTTCCACTATTAATTACTAACTATAGCAGTACTTGTCATACAGTAATGTACATATGAATTAACTGGATCTTGTTAAATTGCAGACTCTGTTTCAGTCCATGGTGGGGCCTGGGATTCTGCATTTCTAACAAGTTCCCAAGTCATGCAGATGATGCTCATCCCGACTACACTTTGATAACGGACTAATGGGTACTATCAAGTGTTGTGAAGGCAAATATAGGCCATCACACATCTGGACAAAAAGTGAGCCAATGATCCACATACTCACTATATTTTGCATCATAGATAACACAGAGGTGGGCTTGCTTCCAAGAGGATTGGATGTTTTGGTTTCATGCCTTTCTTCTAGGAGATTAATGAAATTCAATCTCAATTTAATTTAATTTAATTTAATTCAAATTCAATTTAATTTAATTTAATTCAAATTCAATTGAATTTGAATTTAGATTCAAATTCAATCTAAAACAAGATGGATGAACCAAGGCCTCCCAAGAGGACATTCAGGTATAGGAAAATGTGTGGGAGGTTTGGAACCCAGAGGACCTGGTTTATAATTCCAGTTCTGGTTACTAGACAGGTGGCTTTGGGCAAGCCACATATGTTTTCTGAACCTCTGATTTTTATCTCTAAAGTGGAGATAATAATAGCTACTGAGTACTTCTAGGTTCCAGGTACGTATCTAACTGTTTTAAATGTATTACCTCATTTCATCTAAACAACTGTATGTGGTAGGTACTACTATAATCTCCATTTTATAAATTAAGAAATTTAAGGACAGAGAAGTGAAGAAAATGCTCAAAATCACAATGCTAGTATGTGGTATATGTGGCATTCAAAGTTTAGCAGTTTAATTCCATGGCCCACTCTTAACCACTGTGCCATGTTGCCCTTGCAGGGTTGCTGTCAGCATCAGAACTAATTAAGAAATAGAGGCAGAGAGGTGCAGCAGATGGACGTCAAAAGATCCCCTCTATAACTTATAAAATTGATGTTGGAGAGTATGGCTTCCATGAGAGGAAAAGTATGGTTCTTAACACAATCCCTGAATTAGGTAGGCTTATCTGCCTAGGTAACAGGCAGCCACAGAATGCTAGACCTTGCACCCAGGGACTTGGCCTTTACTGCAAAGCAGATTCAGACAGAATCCAAAGAGGATGCATGAGTTAATCACTGAGCCACAGAAGCTCAGTTCCTTTTCCCAAACTCATCATTCATAAAAGTCACTAATGGAGCTCTCTTCACATGGAAGAAAGCAAAGGGGTAGAGAATAAATGTTCTCTCCCCAAAATAAGATTCTGCTTTTAATCTCTAGCTAAAAATTACATAAATAACATTTATTATACATCTATCTTATTAAATATTTGAGAATGTCCAAAAGGACCTGCCACACTCCTTTCTGCTACTAATTAGTCAGCCATTAATCATAAACAATCAAGAGATATAACTGATCCTGGCAGGGTACAAAATGCTAGCAAGAAAAGAAATTTGTCTACTGTTATATATAATAAAATAATCTGCTCAATTTTAAAATTTAGAAAAGAAGATCTATTAGTAAAGTCTTTTACACTTAGGGACTATTAAAAGTGACATTTAATATCTTTAATTAACATTACTAAAACAAGTTTGTAAGCTTTTATAAATAGCTATGAATTTGAGAAAAAAATTCATATTAACAGCATCATGTAAATATTTATCCAGGTAGAAAATAGTAAAAATACATGAGTTGGTAAATATGAGTCTCTAAATAATATGAAGAAACCAAGAAAGTATAAGGTAACATAATACTAACTTGTATGTTTTGTAAGTCAAGTTTATTTAACAATTGGTTGCCATACCTTAGACCATATCGTTGTTCAGGACTGCCTCACTGGAAACCAACCTGCCAATGTCACTTTCCATGTTCTTATTTCCTTATTTCCACTATACTTGTTCTTTGAGCTTATCTAGCTCTTGTCGACTGAAAAAAAAAACGCACAATCTAAAAGTTGAGAATTGTATTTTATTTAGTGGAATTTCTGAGAACTTAATCCTGGAAGACAGCCTTTCAGATAGCTCTGGGGGACTGCTCTAAAGAGGTAAGGGAGGAGCCAGGATATGTAGTTTTGCAACAAAAACCAGGTAGTCAGAACATCAAAAGATTGCTGTTAATTAAAGAAAACCAGATAATCTCAAGTTAATGAATTTAGTGGTTTTCTATGTATGGGAAAATGCAAGAATCTGGGCTCACTGAAATCATTCCTTTGATATGCACCTCAGCTCTCTGAGGCCAGTAGCCAGTTCTTTTCCCTTCTGAGTCCCCTCAGGCTGTACCCTTGGGGGTGGCTGCAGTGGCTGAGGGCTTGGCAGTAGGCAGCCCATTTGTCATCATCCTGAATTCCCTCAGGGCTCACCGATTGGGGCAGAAGTTGCTGATGGCTTGATGGATGCAGAATCCTTTGTTAGCTGATATGGCAGGCAACATTTTTCATTCACACTCTTTAGTTCCTTTATTCTTTTTCCTTTTTCCTCAAGTCATCAGCCCACTTCTAATCTCATTTTCCTCTTTATTCAACTCTTACCCTATGACCAATCTCTGCAGTTATTCTTGTGTTAGTATCCTTCACTCCCTTGCACTGTTATTGACCTGCAAATTCCAAAACATGGACCAAGCCAACCTACTAACTCCCTCACTCCCAACTTAGGTCACTGAGATTGGCCATCTCCCCATAATTATGAATATTGGTAAAACCACAAATGTATGGATTCCAACCACAGCTGAGCTCTCAGAAAAGCAAGGTAATTTATTCAAGTGTCCCTGGGAAGATCCTTCTTCCATTTCTGACATCCTCTATTCTTCACAATTCTCTACTCATCTCAGAGAATAGATGTTTTCAAGCAAAAACTACTGCAATTTCCTGTCCCCAACATGCAAGCTTATCTATATCTATATATAACCTTATTTCTATTGGTTCAGTCTCTTTCTTTCTAAGATGAATGTTTCTGCCTGTGCTCTGGGTTACATCCTTTACTGTCTCCTCTGAAATCTTGCTCTAACACTAGTTTTTCCCTTTACTATATCTTTAATCTATCCTTCTCTATTTTCTGGCTGGTTTACTTTGGTCTATAAATATTTTAAAACCCCACATACATTAAAAATAGTAAGCCCTTGACCCCTCTACGTCCCCTTCTAGCTACTAGTCCCTCTCTTCACTTTAACTATTAACCTTAAAAGAGTTTTCTGTACTTAGACTATTTCCATTCCCTCATCTTCCATTTGCTCCACATTTCCATCTAGTCTAGCTTTTGTTAGTGACCACAAGTCTGTGTGCCTGATGCACAGTGATGCCAAACAAACCGAAAAGTTGGAATTTGGAGCACAGAAATGTTTATTGCAGGGCCATTCAAGGAGAACGGGTGGCTCCTACTCAAAAACCTGAACTCCCTGAAGGGTTTCAGCAAAGCATTTTTAAAAGCCTGGTGAGGGAGGGGGATTGCAGGGTATGTGATCAGCTCCTGCACAGTTCTCTGATTGGTTGATGATGAGGTAACAGGGCGGTGTCACAGAGGCTAACATTATCAATCCTCAGGCTCCAGTAGGCCTGGGGGCTATGCAGTCATTGTCATCAAGTAGTTAATGTCTTCCATTTGGTGGGAGATTTCACATCTGTAAAACAACTCAGGAAATGTGCATCAGATTCTGTTATCTAGGTACTTTAGGGTGGAGCTAAAGCAGAGGATGTGGGGGAAGGACCTGCCCTGAAGGCCCCATAGGGTCCTGCTAGGTTACACTTTATCCCCACTACTACACTGAAACTCTTCCAACCATCCCCAAGTATCAGTAGGGACACCAGCAGGAAAGAGATAGACTCCTTGCTTGGCACTCTGCAATGAATGCTGCACTTTCTTTCTCCATAACCTGCTGTCTGTAGATTGGCTTTACCGCATGCATAGAAGAGATGACCAAGTTTGGTTTGGTAACAGGAGCAAGGTGAATAAATATCCAAACCTCACTTTCCTCCTTCACACAGACCTACAAGGGTTCCCCAACATTTGAGCCTGAATCAAAGTCTATTGATGAAGTTCATACACATCAACTGCCTAGGCACAGAGCAGAGTATAGTGGAGAAGGGTGAAAAGTGGATCTGGAGAGGCCTCCAGGAGATAGGCAGCATGTCCATCTTCTCAGAGCCAATGACCACCTTGCAATTCTTAACTTGTTTGATCTCTGCAATATTTGACACTCTGGGTCCCTCTGATCATCATACCCACTCCAATGATTTATGCATTTTTGCCCTTTAATATTTCTCTGACTTTCCTGATTGCTCTTTCTTGAATTTTTTGTCACATTCTCTTCCTCTCCCTACCTACCTCATACATGTGGGTGTGCCCCAGGATTTTGCCCTCAGCCAAACTGTCTCAAAATGTGGTCCTTAGTTTGATTCCAATCACATTTAATATTTCAACCTGTGTGCTGACAAACCCCAAATCTATTTCTTCCGGCCATATTTTTTTCCAAGGCAACAACCTATATATTTTCAATTGTCCCACAGATAACTCCATTTCAACACATCCAAAATATAACTCATTTTTATCCAAGTAAAGCTATTCCTTTACAAGCCTACTCCTCTTCCTGTGTTTCCTATTTCAGCCATTGAAAACAATTATCCTACTATCTATCCAAGCCAGAAATCTGGGTCATATCTTTGTTAGTCCCACCTCCCTTATCCCACATATCCAAGCAATCCTTAGGACATTTCAACATGACTGTGTTAAAATAATTCATATCTATTTTCTTATCTCTGTCTACAGCTACTCTCTTACCTTAAGTCTTTATTTCTCCCCTGGACTATTGTTGTAGTATCCTAACTGATTTTCTTGGCCTCAAAGGTCAGCCTCCACTTACTGTGATGCAGAATTATCTTTTAAAATTCTTTTTTTTTGCTGTTCCACGTGGCATACAAGATCTTAGTTCCCTGACCAGGGATCAAACCTGTGTCCCCTGCAGTGGAAGCATAGAATCTTAACCACTGGACCACCAGGGAAGTCAATTTATCTTTTTAAAAGGCAAATATATTCATAAGATTCCTTTTTGGGAGCAAAGTGGACAAGATCTTTTCTGATTTGGCCATTGCCTATCTATATAAGCTTATCACTATTCTCTATGCTGATGCTAGTAAAGATGTATGTAATAAATATATAAAGGACTGCATTTAGTTGCTTATAATAACTGTTATCATGTAGAGGAATTACTCGGTGTTAGACACTGTGCAAAATGTTTTAAGTGTGAGATTTATTTCACTTAAGCCTTAGACAATGCTGTGATCCAGGTATTGTTTTCCCTGTTTTCCAGATGAGGAAATGCAGCTCGATAAGGTTATCTGCCTAAAGTAACAAGGCTGGTGATTGACGGAAGCTGCATTTTAATCCAGAGCTGTCTGAACCCAAAGCTTATGTATCTGGCAGTCCACACATGGCTTTAGACCTGGAGCTCTGGAATCAGATTCCCTAAATTTGATTCTCCATTAAGAAACTCACTAAGAGTTATGATGATTAAGAGAAACTATCTATGCTGAACAGTTACAAAAGTGCCTGACACTTGGTAAGTACACCAAAAGTGTAGCTGAATTCAGCCTCTGTACACTGGTACTGAATTGAATCTTAGAGACACAGTTTTGTGTGAAGTAGAAAAGAAGAGCTTTATTGCTTTGCCAGGCAAAGGGGGCCACAGTGGGCTAATGCCCTTAGGACTGTGTCCCGGGAGGAGGGAGTGAGGAGTCTTATAGTGTTCAAGGAGCAGGGCGTGATCAGCTCATGGACATTCTTCTGATTGGTTGGTGGTGAGGTAAATGGTCGTCAGCATCATCAGCCTTCTGGTTCCAACCAGTCTGGGGTCTATGTGCTTGTGGGCAGCATACAGTTAACTTCTTCCACCTGGTGGGGGCTTCAGTATCTGCAAAACAGCTCAAAGATATTGTTATGTATATCCCTTGAGGGGGAACCAGGACCCTATCCCAAGGCTGCACTATGGTTTCTTGACTGTTCCTCCCTTCTCTCTGAATCCTCTCCCTTCCCTAATTAGCAACTGTTTGAACCTGCCCTTTGGAACTCAGGGGAGGTCATGGAGGCTGAATGAAACCTATATCCTGCAAACAAAAAATGGGGAACACAAAAGAGCTTTTGTGCCCAGGAGTCCCACAGGGTCCTGCTCAGTTTCAAAAGCTACTGTCATCAGATATTAGGCTTTAAGGCTTTCTGGGACCTGAAAGTGTTAATTGCTTTCTAAACGCCTTAATATTGATTGCTCTTCTTCCCTCACCTTCAATTGCTTTTCTGTAGGGAACTTGAACAAGAAATGGTACTGATCCTCATTTTGCATACAAGGCAGGTTTTGCCTGAAAAAGGACTGCAGTATTTTCTCATTAGGAATTCAAGACCATATCCTCCTGCAGCCTCACAGTGAGAACTCATCTTTTTGAGCAATCACTTTGCAACACAACTTGAAAGGCACAGGTCCAGACATAGTTACTCATTTTGTAGGTATGAGGGAGAGGGATTGTTGCAGTTTTTTGTTTATCTATTTGTTTTTGGGAGAAAGGTAAAGGAGGAACCAAACTGCCTTTATGAATGTTTGGGGAAAAGTAAAACACATCCATGTTAACCCAGTGTGTGTGGGTGGTATTGGTTTTATGGCAAACACACACACACAATCTCCTCCTCGCCCACTCTCTGTCCATACAGCATGAGCGAATCATCCAGCATCATTGTGACTGTGTACACAATAAATAATGGTACAGCCTGTGTCCCTTCCGTCACTGCCAGCAACCCTGGACCCAAGTGCTCTCTTGGCCTGCCACCTGCTGAGAAGGCAGCACAGCTGAATGACCCTGACATTTGCTTTTTACCATAAGTGCATGTTCCGTTTCAACATCTTGTCCCAGAGTCTCTTGGAAAACAGTGCACTTCAGCTTGTACTGATGAAATAAATTAGCCATGCATACTTCTCCTTCTCTGTTTTGTTTTTTTGTTTTTGTTTTTCTTTTGTGGGGGCGGGGAACACTTAAGAATTAAAATAGTCCTCTTTTCCCTGACAGTTTTCCAGTAAAAGCTACTTCCCTGGCCATAACTTATTTTTTAGATATGATCATTCCCTTTTATCCCTTTCTCCATCTGTAAGCTCATATAAAGCAATTGAAGCAGTTAACTCAAAAACATTTCTTGCTCCCTTCCACTGTGCCAGACACTGCACTGAGCACTGAGCATTCAGAGAGGGATCAGATCTACTCCCTGCCCTGAAGGAGTTTATACTTCAGGAAAATGGGTTGCCATTACTTAGGTAGCTTAATACCATGGCATCAGTGAAATTGGTCATCTTGAAGTCATTTAGAGAGAGGGACACCCAGAAGAACACATCAGAATGCTTTACTTTTAATTCAAGAGATAAGCACCAACTCGATCCAATAATATCATACAATTTTCACAAATTGAATCAGTATTGTTACAGTAAGATAAGCCAGAAACAGCCAAAGTTTTTGTTTGACTAGAATTTCAAAGAATTCTTATTCCATGTCAGTAATGGTTATTTTCATTTATCTCAAATAAAGAGTGAAAGAGAGTGATGTTATAATACACATTAGGGTGTCATCAGAAAATTTTGACCCAACTCACTGTTTAATTATTAGGAAGCTTGTTTTCCCCCTGTAATGGAAATGTGTTCATTTTCACAGGTAAGTAGATAGATAGATAGAGATAGAGATAGAGATAGATATTATAGATGGTTCAGAGTATTTCCAGTTGGATGAATGGGTTAGAGGTTGCATAGAGGTACATGGATACGCTACTCTTGCCCAATTCCCCTTGTAATCAAAAACAGATATTTTTGTTTAAAGATAGCTGGTTGGTATGACTATGAGTCACAGCAAAGATCACTAGGTCATCAGGAAAATAAATTGAACAGCCTCTAGAACTGGTTCTGTATAAAAAAATAAATTATGTGATAGTGACCTTTGATACATCCCATCTTTTAAAATATTTGCCAGATTTTAAAATTTCTCTTATCTCTTAGATATCAAGTGCCTTCCTGCTACACTTACTGCTCTTCCATTCCAGAAAAAGAAAGCATCAAATATACTAATAATTACCAATAAAGTTCTCTATATCAAATACTCTTTTGTAGCCTCCTCAGAAATAATTCCATTTCAAAAGAAGACTTTTGAGGGGGAACAATGTTTAGCCTGTTCCTTTCATACCACATAATGCAGTCGGCCATTCATCCTTAGGTTAGTCCTTGTAAGCACATTAGCTCTGGGTTTTGACCAACGGCTACTTAGGAAGTGCTGAAAAAGGCATACTGGTTCCTAGTTAGCTAGGCCCAACTAAGATACAAATGAGTTGGTGGATGTAAGTCCTCCTTGCCTTATTAGTTCCTCATGGAGGCACACCATATATTTCATGGTCATGCAGAATGCAGACCTGGCCATGTCAGAGGAGTCTGAGACACAGACACTCTGCCTTTTATCCCATTAGGTTTAGGAGAAACCATATCAACACCCAAATATCTATTGCTATATAAGGCACTGGCATTCAAGCTTTCAAGTTTTTTTTTTAATTGAAATCTATTATAAAAAAATATATTTTATATCTTGAATCATTACACACACACATGCACACACATAGGTATGCATTTCCACTACATATGGAATGTATATTGTATGTATATACATGGAATATATATTATATAATATATATATGTTGCTGAATTTTGGCCTCTATACACTGATGCCAGATTAAATCTCCAAGACAGAGTTTTGGGTAAAGTAGAAAGAAATAGCTTTATTGCTTTGCCAGGCAAAGGGGGCCATAGTGGGCTAATGCCCTCAAGACTGTGTGTCCCACCCTGGAGGGGGTAGTGAGGAGTCTTATAGTGTTCAAGGTGTAGGGTATGATCAGCTCGTGGACATTCTCCTGATTGGTTGGTGGTGAGTAATTGGGACTCAGCATCACCAACCTTCTGGTTCCAACCGGTCTGGGGTCTACATGCTTGTGGGCAGCAGACAGTTAACTTCTTCCACCAGGTGGGGGTTTCAGTATCTGCAAAACAGCTCAAAGGACATGGCTCAGAATATTATCTATTGTCCTTGAGGAAGAACTAAACGTCCTTGACTTTGTTTCATGGCTAAAGTATTATTATTTTTTCTTGCTTGACTGTTTTCATTTCTTTCTGCATTTTCTCATTTCTCTGATTAAATTTATTCTTTGACTAAAGTTTTTCTACAGACGAAGGCAGGCGGAGGATGTGGGTGGAGGTCTATTCTGGGAAGGCCTCTTAGGGTCCTGCTCAGTTACATATATACATGTATTATATATGTGTGTGTATATATACACACATGTATAAACACACACAAACATACACACACATAAAAACCAAAAGTTAAACAAAGCAATACTTATTACTTGAGATGTAATCTTATATCTTCAATTGTCCTTTATTCTATTTAAAAAATAAAAACAAATTGTCATGACCTACTAAACTGATTCATAAGCAACTAGTAACCCCAAACCACATTTAAAAAAAAACAACACTATTACTGATATAAGGTAATTCCACCTCATACAAATATCCTTGCTCTCTTTCTTACTGAGTCATGAAATCTAGAACTGCTCACTGCCTACCAAATATCCTAACTGGAAATTAGAGGTGCCTCCTTAACTACCTGACTTATTAATAGGGAATGAGAAGAACAAAAGACGGGTTGTTCATTATAAGGTTTACTCCACCCCACATTCTATAGCATTATTAGGGACTATGGTTAATTTTTTACAGATTATCTTAGATAGTAAGAAAATACACAATTCACAGCTGTTGTCTATCTTTTTAACTTTTGAGGTATAATTTATATAAAATAAAATTTTCCCCTTAAAAATGCACATTTCAGTGGGTTTTGAAAAATGTATACAAGTCATGTAATCAACATCATACTCAAGATATAGACTATTTCCATCATCTCAGAAAGTTTCCTTGTGTTCCTTTGTAGTAAATTTGCTCTACAAACCCCCAGGCTCTGGAAACTACTCATCTATTTTTTTGTCCCTATAGTTTTGCTTTTTCTAGAAACTCATATATATGGAATCATACAGTATGCAGTCTTTCATGTCTGGCTTTTGTTACTTAGCATAATTCTTTCAAGATTCATTTATATCATTGCATGTTATTGCTGACAGGTAGTACATTGTATGTAGATAACTCAATTCTTTTAATCCATTACCCATTACCTATTGATGGACAGCTGAACTGTTTCCAGTTTGTGGCTTTTATGAATAATGCTGCTATGAACATTCATATAAGGTCTCAGTATAGACATATGTTTCTTTTTCTCTTGTGTAATTACCTAGGAGTGCAATGGCTGGATCATATGATAGGTGGATGTTTAACAATTTAGGAACTGTCAAAGTGTTTATCACAGGGGATGTACCATTTTTCATTCCCACTAGCAAAGAATGAGGGTTCTAATTGCTACACATCCCTGCCAAAACTTGGCATTTCCAGTTTTTTTAATTTTAGCCATTCTAGTTGTGCATAGTTCTATATCATTGGGATTTTTGTCTTCCTTTCATAATAGTATCTGAGAAAGAAAATTAATTAAGCATATACACTACAATTGTCATATGTAAATCATTCCAGTTCAGGAGAAAGACAGACGACAGAACATACTGCTAAAATATCCTTCCAAATTGCTCTCTCCTTATAATACAAGGCTCTGAAGCCCTAAAGATTCGTTGATTTTCAGTACATCTTTTTTTGAACATTGCAATGTTATATCTTAAATATCTTGCAGGAGTACAATTAAAGCCTTCAATCTGCTATTTCAGAATTTGAGGTTTGTTGTTTTTTAAATATCTGACAAGTTTAAGCATGTAAGAGGGAATAGATCACAAACTTAATCTCAAGAAATTAAAACAAAACCACAATAACAAAACAGAAAAGCAAAATTAGAACCCAATAATTCTGTTTTATGATGAAAATATCGTCTAAATTGAGAAGGTTTAGGATTAGCAGGATTATAAAAAATGAAATTGGGATGGAAGCTGAGGGTCAAAATGGTGTTGATCTTAAATGGCATGCCAAGGAACCAAAATATTGAATGACTTTTGTTTGCACATGTGTGTATGCATACCACCTCATGCGTTGCACTCCATTTATTTGTCTGTTACTTCCTTTACCCACCTAATAGATATTAATTTAGTAAAATCTTCTATTGAAAATAAAGACGATATGGGGTGTATATATATGTGTATATATATATATATATATATATATATAGAGAGAGAGAGAGAGAGAGAGAGAGAGAGAGAGAGAGAGAAAATAGAAAATTACTCAGCCATACAAAAGAATGAAATAATGCCATTTGCAGCAACATGGATGGACCTGGAGAGCATACTAAGTAAATTAAGCCAGCCAGAAAAAGACAAATATCATATGCTATCATTATATGCAGAATCTAAAAAAAAAATGATACAAATGAAGTTAGTTACAAAACAGAAATAGACCCACAGACATAGAAAACAAACTTATGTTTACCAAAGGGGAAAGGTTGCGGGGGGAGGGATAAATTAAGAGTTTGGGATTAACATATACACACTATATATAAAATACATAACCAACAAGTATCTACTGTATAGCACAGGGAAATATACTCAACATTTTGTGATAACCTATAATGGAAAACAATCTGAAAAAGAATATATGTATGTGTACATACATATATGTGTATATATATATATATATATATATATATATGTATGTATAACTGAATCACTTTGCTGTACACCTGAAACTAACACAACGTTGTAAATCAACTATACTTCAATTAAAATTATTTTTTAATTAAAAAGAATAGCTTTTAAAAAAAGGAAAATTCCCCTCTATCTCTAATCCCTTTATGTAAGTGACATCCTACTCACTATTTCAACCTTATCTGTGCTGTTTGTCTCAGCTCAGACATTACTTCCTCTCGGAAGCCATTCCTGACCCAACCTCCATTTGAGTAATGTGGCCCTCCTCTGTGATCTTTTAGCCACATATACTTAGCCCATCACCCCTACCCATACCATTCAACTTGTATTTAATGGCACGTTTACTTGTCCACTTCCCCTATCAGACTAGAAATTCCTTGAAGTCAGAGACCCAGTTCTGTTCATTGTAGTACCAACCACACCAGGCATGGCATCTAGTGCATAGTGGGCTCTCAATAAATATTAATTAATATGAATTAATGATTTCTACTCCTATCTAGTTCAAGTATTTTAAGAAGAGTTTCCAATGTCTTGCAAAGATGTGGCTAATACTGAAATTTTAATCAAGTCGTGTTGAGCCATCTTTGGGTAAGATATCAGCTACCTTCTTATCAAAGAGTAGTTCTGCATCCACATCCTACCCCACTCCCTCTAACGTCTGCCTCAGTGTTTTAAGTATCCATGGCATACTTCAATAATGTCCTTAACTCAGTCTCAGAAAAAGAGGAGCTTGATCCAAGGGTTCTGTAAACTTGGCATCAGTCACCATTAGAGGTTGCAGAATACCTTCCTTGACTAAGGTCTTTCTTTCTTCTATATTCATTTGTTCCCCAGGTACCATTTTAAGATGCATTTGTCATCCACTTTGTGTCTGTAAATTGATTTAATCTCTGTGTATAATGTCTTTCCAACTTAGAGTTAGCAGCTTGACATGGAGGAACACGAAGAAAGCATGAATGCAAATGTTTTTGGCTACTCCTATATCTCCTTATGCCTGCATATTTGGCGCACACCTTGCCACTGTCTAATTATGTGAACTTCCTTGACAACTGCTCCTCTCATTTCAGCAGAATCTTCCTGCATAATGTCCTCCTTGCCCAAATGATTGTCGAACTGCATAGAATCTTGGCACTGAGTAAATTTAGATAAATGTGTTATTACAAATGCAAAACAAATAAGACAGGCAAGAAATAAAACCCTGAAATTCAGATAATTAAGGAAAAATTTTAGAACTTTTTTTTTCCTTTGAAAATTGTTAAATAGTGTCACTTCCATTCTTTCAGGGAACTGATATAATAAATGTCTAGTAAGAAAAATTATGATTGTAAACCTCGTTCAATTGCAGCTAGTAATTGATTCTAACAAGTACCATTCATAACTTGTTGCTTTTAAAACACATTTTTCTTTATGACCACATAGCTGCATAAGCAGCAGAACTGATTTCCTCTTTCAAATGATTACATTTTGAAGCAGGATTTGCTGTTGATACAGAATTAAGAAACTCTGCTTGTTATAGGTCTCAACACTCCAGGGTTGCATCCTAAAGTATCAATCAGAAAAATATGAAAATAGTAGGTAAGCTAAGCAGAAAACTGATAAATAACTAAAATGGTGATTTTTTTTTATATTTGTATGGCATAATGAGCAAAAGAATAAATGTCTTAGCAACTGGGTATGTAAAACAAATCTAGAAAAGCCTGGAGTCCAAAAGAGCAAAAGGCTTATTGTGTGTGTGTGTGTGTGTGTGTGTGTGTGTGTGTGTGTGTGTGAACAGTGTCAAGAGCAAGAAAAGCTAAAGAAAATCCTATAGGTTGATGCTAAGAGGAAATGCTCCAAGGAGAAGGCCAAGAGGGGAGACACAGGAAACAGAGCCTGGATTAGATAATCCACTAAGTCCCCTATTGTTCATCAAGATGAAGGTAATATCTGAGTAAGGGATGTGGGAGAAAATAATCATTCAGAATGCCCCCCTCTTACCTGCTCTGGGTGTAGATGTGAGTTATTCCTGCATACAGAAGTTTAGCTTCAGAAGCAAAGCACAATATAATAGGAGGATGAGTAAACACATGGAATTTCTTACCCAAAAGAAAAGGTATACTTTTAGAGAATGTCTTATAGTTCTTCATCCTCATTTCAGAAATCAAGAAATAAGCTCAGATGGAAAATATAATTTGTAAAGAACAACAGGGATGCCACCAGGTCTGACTCAAAGTTGATATACTTGGCCCAGTTTACATCATTACCTCTTGGAAAGTACAGAAACGTTTTTTCAATGGCATACTTAATAAATTTCATGTTTTTTCCTATGTTTATTTTAAGAAAGAAGAATTGAAGCAGTGGATTGTACAGTATGCAACAGAGAAACCATAACTGAGGGCTGACTCAAAGAAGGGATAAAACCTGTTACCGATTCCAAGCTCGCTCTGCTCACCACACAACAGGCAAAATGAATCAGAGACGAGGTGTTGAGGCAAGGAGTAGGACTATTCAGAAAGCCAGTAAACCGAGAAGATGGCAGACTAGTGTCTCTGAAAAAACATCTTATTGGGGTCTGGATGCCACTTTCTTTTATAGAATCAGAGAGGGAGAGGCAGTGAGGAAGTAAAGTAAAAGGGTCAGTCTTGCAAAACATCTCCTGGAATGACCAGCCTCTGTGAGGGGATGTGTTAGCTTCTTTTTTCTTGCAGCCATTCACAGGAGGGTAGGGTCAGATTGTCTCCCTGTGAGCTGAACAGCAGAGGGGCAGGGCTCCCTGAGGCAGGGCTTTATGTATGATTATAATAACAAAAGCAACGAAAAGCAAAGGTTAAAGTCAAAGAAACAGATCCAACATGGAGTCAAATTTAGCTCTTCCTTGTTACAAACTGAAGCACAAAAAGGAAAAACTGAGGGATAGAGATCCACATTGAGACAAGAGGAAAACTACATTTCAACATAACATACCAGACCAGAGTCCATTTTTGCCTGAGGAGAAATCTGGGAATCTGTCTTTGTTAAGGATGCTGAGGAACCCAGTGAAGAAGGCTGCCATTTCTGAGTCCTTCAAAATATTAAAGATTTGCCTAAATAGCCCGGTTTTCTTTTATAATGAAGATCATGTCTGACCCTTTTAAAGTCCATTCCTTTGTACACAATGAGGACCATTATCACTGCCTCCTAGAGAGGCAGGGAACAACCGAGATCTTAAAGACAGGGGGGAAATGTGTTTTTCTTTGTTCTGAACAGATAAAATATTAAATATTTTATCCAACTGCTAAGTATCTCAGAAGATTCTAAAGGATTGTCAACAAAACTCTATCTTGAAAATAGAATTTATGAAATACAATATTAAAAATCAAAAGAAGAACTGATGTTAATTCTAGAGTGGTTTAAGGAATTTCATTCCTCCCGCATTGGCTCAGATTCATTAAGATGTCTTCTGAAATGCCACTCAGCACAGAGATCTTTCCTGACTACTCTGTCTATAAAAGCATCCCATCACTTTCTATCCCATTAGCATGCTGGCTTTTATTTTCTTCATGACACTTTTCATACCTGATATTATATTTTTTGTCTATTTCCCACATTATATTTTAAGCTTCGTGATAGTACATACCATATCCCCAACATCCAGGATAGTGCCTGAAATATAGCTGGCGCTCAATTTTCTTGTGAGATCAATGTCATTCAAAGTGTGGTCTCTGGATCAGCCTCAGCAGCATCAGCCTGGCACTTGTTAAAAATGCAAATTCTGGTCAGAATGGCCATCATCAAATAGTCTACAAAAAATAAATGCTGGAGAGTGTGTGGAGAAAAGAGAACCCTACTACACTGTTGGTGGGAATGTAAACTGGTGCAGCCACTATGGAGAACAGTGCACAGGTTCCTTAAAAAACTAAAAATAGAGCCACCATATGATCCAGCAATCCCACTCCAGGGCATATATCCAAAGAAAACTCTAATTCGAAAGGATACATGCAACCCAATGTTCATTGCAGTACTGCTTACAATAGTCAAGACATGGGAGCAACCTAAATGTCCATCAACAGAGGAATGGATAAAGAAGATGTGGTACATATATACAATGGACTATTACTCAGCCATAAAAAAGAATGAAATAATGCTATTTGCAGCAACATGGATGGACCTAGAGATTATCATACTAAGTGAAGCGAGTCAGACAGAGAAAGACAAATATCATATGATATCACTTATAACAGGAATCTAAAAACATGATACAAACGAACTTATTTACAAAACAGAAACAGACTCACAGACTGCAAAAACAAACTTATGGTCAAAGGGGAAAGACGTGGGGGGGAGGGATAAATTAGGAGTTTGGGGTTAACCTATACACACTACTATATATAAAATAAACAACAAGGACCTACTGTATAGCACAGAGAACTATATTCAATATCTTATAATAACCTAGAGTGGGAAAGAATCTGAAAAAAATATATATATAACTGAATCACTTTGCTATACACCTGAAACATTGTAAATCAACTATTTTTCAATTAAAAATACTTTTAATGTAAATTATTGGGCCCCCATCCCAGAACAACTGATCAGAAATGCTGTGATTGAAGGCCAACAATCTGTGTTTTAACATTCCTTCCAGGAGATTCTGACCCATGCTAAAATTTGAAAAGCACTGCATTAGAAAAATGAAGGAGCTAATGAATTTAAGTTTGATGGCTTTGAATGGGCAGACATCTGCATAATGACTGTTATTTTTTCCCTTAATTCACAATTAATTAAGTTAGAACACTATTGACCTCCACCTATTAAAAAAAAGGCTACATATTAGGAAAAGTGGATAAATGTAAGATTTTCAACAGCTAGCTTGGGACCCCTAGATGTCTGGTCATGGCCTATCTGGAGTATCAAAGGACAAGAGGAAGCTTTTGGATAAAATAGGATTTTACAACTTTTAGGATGATGGGAGAAATTTACTCATTGATTATCTTCACTCATGGAAGTAAGTTCCCCCTACTGGCTCTCTACCCCAACATCATATGGATGATTAGCATTATGTTGGAGGAGGGCATGAAACTCGGAGGGTACTTGGAACTGCTTATAACATTCATTCATTCAACAGATATTTACTGGGTAACTACTGTGTACCAGGCACTGTTCTAGGAGCTTGTGATACACCAATGACCAAAACAAAACAAAATCCCTACCTTCATAAAGTTTACTTTATAGTGGAACTTGGTGAAAATATGTCTTTCTTTTTGTCTCCTCTTTCACTATCAGTCAGACTTGAGCTAGGACTTTGCCTCATAGCCTACGGCATTGAAGACACTATGAAATCAAGAAAATATTTTAATGTTCTGTTTGCCAAGTGTCTTTGTCTTCCTTTAAGTTACCTTCAAAGCTCCAAAAGGTCATGACTGAGGTGGAAGATGTGTCCTGATGGCTGTACATTGTCTCCTGAGCAGATAAGTCTGCTTTTGCAACAGCCTAAAGAGAGGAAATCAGACCTAACTTCTTGCTTGCTATTGTTGCTGGCTGCAGTAATAATAATAACTAGCACAGTATTCACTTTCTGCCAAGTACTATTCTAAGTTTTTACATGTAAAACTCATCTAATCCTCACAATAACCTAATAAGACAGGTGCTATTTTTAATGTTCCCATCCTACAGATCAGGATACAGAGGCACAGGGAGGTTAAGTAACTTGCCCAAGTATTCACAGATGGTTTGGAACCAGGATTCAAATCTAGACCATCTATCTTCAGAAACTGGGCACTTAATCAATTCACTGGTGCTGCTTTGTTATGTCAAGGAGATCATTTCCTAAGAACCCAGTACCAGAGAAGTCTTCCTGAAGCACTCATAATGAACAGTAGCAGTTTCCTCTTACAATGTTGAGAATAGAATGGCTAATTCCTTCTGTGTACTGTTAACCAAATAACTAGCACTGTCTCCTTTATGGCACTGACTCTGCAACTAAAGCCACTACCTCAGCCTTGGAAGAATTCCTCACATGTTCATTCAATTTCTCATTCTTTTCTTTCCATCTCATTCTTTCTCTCATATTTCTTTTCTCTAATATATATTTGTAAAATCCCTTTTGTATGTGTGCATGCTTCTTTTTTAGCTCTCATTCTCTCCCTAAACTTCACCCTCAAACTCACACAAATAACCTTTTGGAAGTGCTGAAATAAGGCTGTTTCTATAGCAGCAGTTTTCAAATAACTGATTTTTTTTCTTTTTGCAACTGATACAGCCTTTTAAGGTCAATCAGAAAATTAAATTAGCTATTCATGACTATGCTGATATTTCAAGAGCCGCCTTGTTCTTATTCCAATGAAAGTCTATTAAAGAATTACAACTATATGAGGACAGAGTCAAATAACTTGCTGAAAAATTGCTGTTTAAAAAAGGAATAGAGCTTAGATTTCCTGAATCTCAGAATATAATGAGCTTTTATTCTTCACTACAAAGACTACCAGTTCTTTAGGGTCAGGAAAAACACCCTATCTTTTATGCCTGGTATCTCAGTGCTAAGTGCATAGAAGTTACTCAATAAACACTTGTTCTTTAATTAATCAATTAAAAATCAAAGATTAGGACTTCTGGTGCCAGTCAAGATCGAGTAAGTCAACTATAGCCTCTCTCTTCCACTGATTACAACTAAAACCTCTGGGAAAACTGTAAAAAGCAACTACCAGAAGGCAAATATAATAGCCTATTTTTCCTCCTGTTAACTTCTTTAAAATATTGAGGTAGGTAGAATGGCCACCAAAGATGTCCATGCACTAATCCTTGGAACCTGTGAATATGGTATGTTACAATGGCAAAAGGGACAGTGCGTGTGCAATTAAAGTCATGGCTGAAGTCAGAATCAGAGGAAAGAGAAGTCAGAGAGATTTAAAGTATGCAAGGACTCAACGTGCCATTGCTGGAGGAAGACACATGGAAAGCATGAGAAGGAATGAGGGCCGCTTCTAGAAGCAAAGATTGGCTCCAGCTGACAGTCAGCAAGGAAATGGGGACTTTAGTGGTCCAGCAAGGAAATGTATTTGGCCAACACCTGCATAAGCTTGGAAGCAGATTCTTTCCCAGATCCTTCAGTAAGCAATGCAGTTCTGCTGACACCTTGACTTGGGTTTTATGAGGCCTTGCACAGAGGACCCAGCTGAGCCATGTTGTGCCTGGGTTTCTGACCTACAGAACTGTGGGATAATAAATGAGTGTTGTTTTAAGATGTTACATTTGTGGTAATTTGTTAAGGCAGCAGTGGAAAAAGAATACATATCTTGGTATCAGAAGTGGAGCGGTTATACAACAAATACCAAAAAAATATGCAAGTGGGTTTGGAATTGTGTAGTAAGTGGTGGTTTGAAGAATTTTGAAGAACATGATAGAAAAAGTCTATATTGCCTTGAATACCCTGTCGTAGAAATGTGGATGCTGTTTGTAAGGGCTCAGAAGGAAGAGAGGAAATTTAAAAGAAATCCTAAACACTTTAGAGAAAGACTACATCACCATGAAATCTGAACTTGGAGGATACTACTGGTGAAGGCTCAGAAAGAAATAAGGAACATGTTTTTAGAAACTGAAAGACAAGGGACCCTTGTCATGATTGGCGACAGTTCAGTGGAATTGTGTCCTGCAGTTATACAGAAAGCAGAATTGGTAAATAACTCCGATCATTTAGACAGCATTTCCAAGCAAACTGTTGAAGATGGTTTTTTCTTGATGTATATAGTAGAATGCAAGAAGAGAGATTTAAATTAAGGGACGTACTGTGAAACAAAAAGGAATCAGGACTTAATGATTTGAGAAATTCTTAAGAGTATTCAGGTGCTAAAAGGTCAGAGTATTCAGTCAGACAAAATGCTCTTTGAAAAGAATGAGTGTGATTCAGATCCCCTCAAACAAATCAGGGAGCCTCTAGAAATTTTAAGGGTATTTTCTCAGACATCTCAGCAGAAGCCAAAAATAGAGGAGGGATTGTCTCAGAAAGATTTGTAGACCTAACTTCTGTCTAATGAGCTGAATCTTTGTGACATCCACAGGAGACCAACAACGTTCTTAAAATTTTATATCAGCACAAACACTGCCAGCTTGGATTGAAAAGGACAGAGAGAGTACAGAATGAATGAAGGCTGCTGAACCTCTAAAATGCTACTGGCAGTAATCAGGCTGATAGAACTACTCAGCTGCAAACATGCACTTCCTCTCATGAAAAACGAAAGATGACTCAGAGGGCAGAGCCAAGAGATGAGAGAGAAGAGCTTAGAGCATAGAGGGCAAAGCTGAGAGCTACAGAAAATTATTTCCAGGTATCAAACGATAAGGGAACTTGAATGGCTGGACTTCAAAACTCATTTGGACAGGTGATTCTATTTTACTATACAATATCCCCTTTTGGAAATGGAATATCTATAATCTGCTATCATACGCCTGTGCCAGAAGTGTATGTTGGGAGCAGATAACTTGTTTCTTTAGTTTCACAGGTCCCCAGATGGAATGAAACTGTGCCCTAAGAGTTGAACTTAATGGATTATAGCCAGAGCCTCATCCACACCTGGTTTAGATGATGAGACTTGGGATTATTGAACTGCTGAGATCTATGTGAGGGTTTTGGATTTGGAGTTGATGTTGCAATGGGATGCGAACTTTTAGGACCTTTAGATGAAGTGAATATATTTTTCATTTGGGATGGACATGAATCTTAGTGGGCCAGAGGTATTGGGGTAGACAGAATATCCCCCAAATTGTCCACAATCTTAATGCCAGGAATTTATTAATATGTTACATTATATGGCAAAAAGGAATTTGCAGATGTAATTAATGTCACCAACATTAAGATACAGAGATTATCCTTGATTACCTAAGTAGACCCAGTGTAATTACATGGGCTCTTAAATGCACCAAATTTTTTTCGTCTGAAGTCAGAAATGTGGCATAAGGGAATGTCAGAAAGATTTAAAGCATGAAAGGGACTCAACTCACTGTTGCAGAAGGGGAACACATGGAAAGCATGAGAAGTAACACAGGTATCCTTTAGGAGCAAAGATCTGTCTCAGCTGTCAGTCAGCAAGAAAACAAGGACCTCAGTACTACAACAGCAACTGGATGTCTGTATGCAAATAAATAAGCAAACAAACTGTGATCTAACCTGGCAGCAAAGTATATTAATTATCACAAGGAATGTAAGTGGCCTAGATTCATCTATCCAATCATATAACACCTCGGACTGAGTTAAAAATAAAACTCAATAATATGTTGCTTACAAGAGACCTGCTTTGAACACAAAGATAAAGAAAAGCTAAAATATATGAAGCAAAAGTTAGAAAATACTAGAAACAAAGAGAAATTGAGGGAAACAAAATTGTAGTGTGATATATTCAATTAATCAATCTACAACAGGTAACACAAAACAAATTAAATAGCATTGAGGAAGTCTATAACTCACTGAGATTATACATTCTTTTCAAAATGCTCCTCTTTGTATATAAAAATTTATCATATATTAAGCTACCAAGAAAATTTAAAGTCAATTGTGCAGAAACATCACAGGCTAAACTTTGATAACAAAACTTAAAATTAGTAATATCAAAAGAGACCAAATGCTTAGAAACAAATATGGTGCACTCCTAAATAACAATTTGGTCACATACTATATTAAAAATATCTGATTATCTTAATAATATTTAGAACATATGTATGTAGCCCTTACTATATATGAGACATTGTTCCAAGATCTTTACATCTATACTAACCTTTTTGTTCCTCTCCATGACTCTATGCGATATATGTGTGTATAGTTATTATTATTATAACAATTCTCATTTTATAGGGAATTATACAGGCAAAAAATACTCAGAAGTAAATTAATTGACTTTAGAGGCTTCTTTTATAGTGAGGATAAGGCAACTATTGACTGTCCAGATAAAATCATCAAGTTGAGACCTCCAAAAAATTGTATAGGGATATAACAAGTTCAGCTGGAGCATCTCAAGTTAGAAGTGCCTGTGAATATAAAAGTAAAGTTATCTAGCAGAGGTTTGGATATATAGTCTGAGGCTTAGGAGCAAGAGCTTATGGCTGACGTTGTAAAGCTGGGGAACATCAGCCTCTAGTTAACAGTTGAAGCAATTTACCTTGCTATGTTAAATCAATCTCTTTCTATATATGTCTATTAAAACTAGACTCTGAGCTCCTTCAGCATAAAGACTGTGTCATATTCATAAATAGATATGATTCCTCAGATAGAGAGTAAAGAATGAGAAGGGACAAAATCAAGACTCTGAAAATAGATAAGTTCGAAGGTGAATAAAAATGGAAATTGAGGAGCTGTATGCCTAAAGGTGTAGTTGACAAGATATCTAGGCTAGAATGGGCAGGTAGTGAAACCTGGAGGAGCCTGACAGACTGGGAGAATTGGGAAGTATCAAAGGCTTGTATAGAAGTTTGAAATGTGGGAAATGAGAAAGTAGAAGAAGTGGAAAGATATGAGAATGTGATAAGAGAGAAGAGTTTCAGAATTCAAGAATTCAGAGCTTGTACTTTTGCAGATGTTTACAAGTCCTAGGGTATAGCCATGAGAGGGAATTACAGGCATGTTGGTGAGAATCTTTGATGGACTAAAAGATAGATATCAGCATTGTGAAGCTAGGTTGTTAGATGGGTCATTATTATGATTTTGAATTTGCTGAGAACATACTTACTCAGGATGACAAGAGAATAAATAAATGGGAAACTGTGAGCGAAGTGCCAAATCCCTCCCCAGAGATGGGGAATGCCTAAGATATTAGCTTTTAAAAACTGAGTCTAGGAAAAGGGTGGGCAAAAAGTGGCAGCTTCAAAGAAGGAGAGATTAGAGAGCAAAAGTGGTAGGAAAATTATCTAACTTATAAGGCTTTCAGGTTCACTCTTCTACAAGTCAAATACCTCCCAATATGTTCCATCCATCCCTTTGGTTTGGAATAACAAAAGGGTTATTGTACCTGAAACATCTTTCCCTTCACTGGGTCATCTTCTACCTATTCTTTAAGATTCAGCTCAGGTGTCACTACCTCCAAAAAGACCCTGTTGGCTTCCTCAGTCTGGGTTAGGTATCCTTCTTCTGTGCATATCACTATAAATTCACTAACTACAATTAATTATAATGATCTACCTGTATGTCTATCTCCTCCGCTAAGACCACGTCATAACAAATGTTCTATCCCTAGCTCCTAGCAGTGTCTGACACAAAGTCAGTACTCTTTAAATATGTGTTGAATGAATATTCTACCTAGTCAAGTTCAAATTTGTTGTTTTCACTTCACTAACTCTCATGTAAAAACACCATATATAGCAAACATTACCACTAATTTCCTTTTTATTTCATAAACTACTTCTCAGAAGTTAGTGTTGAAGTTTTGGCTTAGACCTTTGTCAAAAATGAAGAATCTGTGCCATATCTTCTTTATCCATTCATCTGTCGATGAACACTTAGGTGGATGGACCTAGAGTCATACAGAGTGAAGTAAGTCAGAAAGAGAAAGACAAATACCGTATGCTAACACATATATATGGAATCTAAGGGGAAAAAAATGTCATGAAGAACCTAGGGGTAAGACAGGAATAAAGACATAGACCTACTAGAGAATGGACTTGAGGTTATGGGGAGGGGGAAGGGTAAGCTGTGACAAAGTGAGAGAGTGGCATGGACATATATATGCTACCAAACGTAAAATAGATAGCTAGTGGGAAGCAGCCGCATGGCACAGGGAGATCAGCTCGGTGCTTTGTGACCACCTAGAGGGGTGGGATAGGGAGGGTGGGAGGGAGGGAGACACAAGAGGGAAGAGATATGGGAACATATGTATATGTATAACTGATTCACTTTGTTATAAAGCAGAAACTAACACACCATTGTAAAGCAATTGTACACCAATAAAGATGTTTAAAAAAATACCATATGCTAACACATATATATGGAATCTAAAAAAAAAAAATGGTTCTGAAGAACCGAGGGGCAGGACAGGAATAAAGACGCAGACATAGAGAATGGACTTGAGGACACCGGGAGGGGGAAGTGTAAGCTGGGATGAAGTGAGAGAGTGGCATGGACATATATACACTACCAAATGTAAAATAGATAGCTAGTGGGAAGCAGCCCCGTCACACAGGGAGATCAGCTCAGTGCTTTGTGACCACCTAGAGGGGTGGGATAGGGAGGGTGGGAGGGAAATGCAAGAGGGAGGAGATATGGGGATATATGTATATGCATAGCTGACTCACATTGTTATAAAGCAGAAACTAACACACCATTGTAAAGCAATTATACTCCAATAAAGATGTTAAGAAAAAAAATGAAGAATCTCAGGTCAACACCTAGAAAGTTTGATTCAGATGGTCTAGCGTGAGGCTCAGGAATCTTTTTTTTTTTTTTTTTTTTGCAGTACGCGGGCCTCTCACTGTTGTGGCCTCTCCCGTTGTGGAGCACAGGCTCCGGACGCGCAGGCTCAGCAGCCATTGGCTCACAGGCCCAGCCGCTCCGCGGCATGTGGGATCTTCTCGGACCAGGGCACGAACCCGTGTCCCCTGCATCAGCAGGCGGACTCTCAACCACTGCGCCACCAGGGAAGCCCGGGAATCTATTTTTAACATGTACCCCATGTGATTCTGACACATGAAATCTGAGCACAACATTTTGAAAAAAAATTCCTTAAATGAAATGCTTGAGATAAGGATAGGTTAATGATGTATAAAGAATGTCCTGAAGGACATATTTGGTATGACTATTTCAGCAATTTTCATTTCTGACATGGATTTTGTCAAAATGAACCATCATCCAGTCATGTCAAGTTAGTTTTACAAGAATGTTTTATAAAAACCTATAAATATGAGTTGACTGGTTGATACTACAGTGTGTCATACACAAGATGAAAAGATAGTTGTAGCCATAATTCATAACAAAAGTCCAATATGACCAGATTTTAATTTTTTAAAGAGTTTTTTCCAAGTAAAACTCTTGAAAAAAGCTTTACTTTGCTTATTACTTGGATAAGCACTATTTACCCATAAACAAAACATGGAATTGTTTATACTATTTTATTGTATGCCTATACTAAAATTTATTTTACCTTTTTCCTGTTAATATTGCAGTCTCTTATTTCAGTTTAAAATTTTTAGTTCTCCAATTTCAACCTCCCAGCTCCAATGTCTTTTTAATGCTCCTAATTTGTCTAGTTTCCTTTTGACAAACTTGAGAGGCTCAAGTTTGTTGATTGTGTAGAACTGTAAATTCTTCCAACTCCCTATTGTCACAATCAGTTTTTATTAGCTCTTTCTAATCCTAATTTAGATGAAGCCTTTTTGACAATTGAGTGTTCAAAGTAGACATGTAAATGATTTCTCTATACGTAAAAGTTGAGATTATTTTTAGTTTTTGTTTATGGAAAATTTTTGAATACGCTTAGCATAATGGAGCATCTGTGTTGGTATGTAGACATAGTGACTCTGCACTTCAAGGAGCTAAACAAGTGAAATATTATCACGTGTTTGGGAGGAGAACCATAAATATCTGTTGAATAGCACTAATGACTACCACACCAAGAAAAGTCCATTAGATGACTAGTAGGTTGAAATACTTTATAGGATCAGTCAAGTTGTGAAGTGATGATATATCAAGTAGGATTCAGGACCTAGGCAACAAGACAATAAAAGATTTGAGAGCAGACAGGAGAGAAGGCCAATTAGGGCTCAAATTTCCATGGGAGCAGACTAATCATAAACAGATGGATTCCTGTGCTCAATATCTATTTGCCCTACCAGCTCCGCTCTCCATGCTTCTCCACCCTTTGCTTATGTCCTGAGAGTCTAACCATTACAGATTACATCAATAAGCTCCCAGTGGGTTTGGCCTAAAGGGAGCCCCGGAAGGAGATAGCAGAGAGGGAGCTGAGTGAGTCCCTAGTGTTTATTCCCCTGTCTCTCACCCTTTGAGGTCAGTTCAGGTTCCTGTATCCCTTAATCTCTCTTTCCAGCAGACGCAATATCTCTGAATAAAACCCTTCCAGGAGTAGCACCAGGAATGGTTGCCTCACAAACTGAAATTATTCTTCCTTATGAATCACCATCTACCAGTGTCTTTCTTTAAGATCATAAAAGAGTGTAGAGGGCATGTATGGGAGTGGATTATAAGGATGTTAAACCAAGGAAGATGAGATTTATGACATAAAAGACTGAATGCATTGACATGGGTATATTCACTTAGGATTCAGCATTCAGTATGTTTGCTCAAGAACCTGGGAATAGCACTACCAGTCTGCTAGATTGGCTAATTGAATTCTGGACTAAACAATGGCCTACAGTTAATGAGGTTGAAATGCTAGTATTTTCTTGGCATACACTGGAGCAGTGGTTCTCAAAAAGTAGTCCCTAGACCAGCTTCATCAGCCTAAACTGGGAACTTGTTTTATTGCAAATTCTTGGGGACCATCCCAGAATTTCTTAATCAGGAACTCTTGGCATGGGACCCAGTAATGTGTGATTTAACAAACCCTCCAAGTGACTCTGATGCTCACTGATGTTTGAGAACCACTGCACTAGAGGAAAGAGGCCAAAGGCCGAGGGAAATAGGAATGTTGGAATGGATCATTATATGAATCTTCTCAACTCTGTAGTGGCTGTGTTACCAAGTCCAAACTTGTACTGCTCACCACACAACAGGCCAATAAATCAAGAAATGTGGTGTTGGGGCAAGGAATAGTGACTTTATTCAAAAAGCCAGCAGATGGAGAAGGTGGTGAAGTAGTGTCCAAAAGAACCATCTTACCAGAGTTAGAATTCAGGCTTCATTTATACTAAAAGGGGAGGGGGTGTGGCTGGTTGTTGTAAACTTTTTGGTGCTGGTCAGACCCCGGAGGAGATGTGATAATCCTTTCTTCTTGCAGCTGTCCATGTAGGTCTGGTCACGAAGTTCCTGTAAACCTCCAACAAGACAAATGTTATTCTCTGTTCTGCAACTTTTTATCTCTATATGAATTAAAATTGTTATACTTAAAGGTCAAGCCTGGGAGGCAGAGCCTTGAGAAAGGGATATTATGTATATTTCAGGGTACAGGCAGCATTCCTTCATAAAGGTGCAGAGTCAGCATGACCAGGCACAGGCTACAGAGCACAAAGGTTACATACAGATAAAGGAATAGATACAATATGGAGTCAGGTTTGTTCTTTGTCACAGCTGAACTCTGTAAGTCAGAGATAACAATAGGGGGTGTTTTGGTGGATTTAGGTTCCCTGATATCAATGGGAACAATGGGGTCCTGGTGTGTTAGAGGTTATATAACAATATTGAACTATCAGAGACAAGGCGTGTGCAATTTCTCAGTAAACCAAGGAATGTAATGATAGAGTATTTTCACCTAAAGCAAACTGTGGCAATGACCAGTTGATCACAGAGTCCCTAGAATTAACTATATTGGCAGGATACTAAGTTGCTAGTTGATGATAAAGGTTAGAAAAATTCCAAATCAAGTTAGAAGCCTAACTTGTGTCACCATCATGGGACTCCATGGCCTTTTCTCCAAATCCTCAAATATAATTGAGTCAAAGCCCTTTAACTGATGTGCAAATTCTGAACCTTTGAGGAGGGACCCTGCAGTGTAGCCACAAGCTTACACCATGAATCCTCCCTCAATCCTTCTCTAGTGAGACCTGACCCAAGTTCCTTCACTGGAGGAAGGAAAATATCCTGACCTTCTGGGGATTAATAGCGATTTACCTGGAATTTAGGTTGATGACTACTAGAGACAAAAATGCCACCATAGTCCACTGGTCAAAGTACAGACTTAGTGAAATCAGGTGAGATGGAATCTTGGCTCACATCCAGTTCACAATACATCCATTTGGAATGTAGACCTTTTCTGTTATTTCTCTTGTTGCAGAGTATATAGTGGGAATAGATATATTAAGTAACTAGCAGAATTTCACAATATCTCCTTGTCTCATGGAGTTAAGTCGAAATACTTTATAGAATTGATCGAGTTGTAAAGTGATATGTCAAGTGGGAGGGCTATTATGGTAGAAAAATAGTTTCATGGAGGACTATTATGTTAGAAAAAGTAAAGTGGGGGCCTCTTCCAAGATAACAAACCAAAAGCCCTTGGAGAATTTGCAGAGATTAGTGCCACCATCAAAGACTTTAGAGATGCAGGGGAAATGATTCCTATAACACTCCCATTTATCACACTACTTTGGCTGATGAAAAAGCCAGATGGATCATGGAAAATGACAGTAGATTATTGCAAATAATCAGAGAGTGTTGCCAATTGCAGCTGTGTTTCAAATGTGGTATATTTACTGGAGCAAATCAGCACAGCCCCTGGAATCTAGTATGCAGCTACTGACCTGTAAAATGCTTTCCTTTACCCTCTAATCAGTAAGGAATATCAGAAAGAGTTTACATTTGCATGGCATGGACAGTGATATATTATTTACTATATTGCTTCAGAGCTGTGAACTCTCCTGCTCTCAATCATAATATAGTCCAGAGGAGCTTTGATCATCTTGACATCCTGAAGAATATCACTTTGGCCTATTAGATTGATGACATTATGCTAATTGGACCTACCAAGTAGGGAGTAGCAAGCACCCTAGATCAGTTTTAATTAAACTTCATTGGTAAAGGATCATTTCTTTTTTAATTTCCAATTTTTAAAAAAGTTTGTATTAATTTATTTTTTTCATTTAATCAAAGACTGATACTTCTGCAAAATACAATAAATATAAATTATTAGAAAACTTTATGTGATTGGATATTGCAAGTATCTCAACTTGCTATATGTTTTTTAATATTTCTATCAATTTCTATATTCATCTTGTTGCAGACAAATGATGAACAGTTGAGGAACTGACACGAGTCCATATAACAATTTCAGTAGCACTGCCATAGATATATTTTAGTAAGACATATGAATGCCCGAGAGGAGGAGATAAACCATGCAAAAATTCAGGGTCTGCCATATTAGTGAAGCTTCTGAGTCCAGTGGTCTTGAGTATATTGGGATATTTCCTTCCATAATGAGAGACAAGTTACCTCACCTTTTAACACTCACACACAAAAATAAGCATAATGCTTGGCGGTCCTCTTTGGATCTGGGAGGCAACATAAAACACATTTGTGCTTCTCTGACAGATCCATTGGTAGTCTGTAAATCTTCTAATTTTAACTGGGTTCTAGGAAAGAATGGGCTCTCCATCAGTTCCAGGCTGTAGAGCAACATGTTTTACTACTAAGGCTTTATGAACCAGAGGTCCCAAAGATAAGCGGAGTTTCTGTGGCAGAAAGACATGTTATATGGAGCCTCTGGCAAACCCCAATGGAAAGATAATAGCACAGTACACTTTGATTTAGGAGAAATGTCTTACTCTACTCAATTTTCCATTTAAAAACCAAACCAAACCAAACAAATCCTGGGTTAAGAATGGGCCCTAAAAGAGACTATTGTTCATCATGAACTGGTGTTATCTGATTCACACAACAATGAATTTGGATGTCACAGCCTCATTTCATTATAAAATGGAAGTAGTATATACCTGGCCTAAACAGATCTGGAAGGAAATGTCAAGACTATGAGCAGATGATCCAGTAATTGTGCTCCTTGGTATTTAACCAAATGAATTGAAAACTTATGTCCACACAAAAACTTACACATTAATGCTTATAGCAGCTTTATTCATAATTGCCACAACTTGAAAGCAATCAAGATGTCCTTCAGTAGGTGAATGGATAAACTGTGGTATATCCAGATAATGGAATATTATTCAGCACTATAAAGAAATGAGCTGTCAAACCATAAAAAGGCAGGGAGGAAAGTTAAAATGCATATTACTAAGTGAAAGAAGCCAATCTGAAATGTCTACATATTGTCTGATTCCAACAATATGACATTCTGGAAAAGGTAAAACTATGGAGACAGTAAAAGGATCAGTGGTTGCCAGGGGCTGGGGGCAAGAAGGAATAAATAGGCAGAGCACAGATAATTTTTAAGGCAGTAAAATTACTCTGAATAATGTTATAATGTTGGATACATGTTATACATTTTTCCAAACCCAAAGACTGTACAACACCAAGAGCATACTCTAATGGGTATGGGTAATAATAATGTATCAATGTAGGTTCATCAATTGTAACAAATGTATCTCTCTGGTGCTGAATGTTGATAGTGGGGGAGGCTATGTGTGTGTGGAGAAAGGGGGTGTATATGAACTCTTTGTTCTTTCTAGTCAATTTTGCTATGAACCTAAAAGTGCTCTACAAATAAAGTTTATTAAAATTTATGAGCAGATATCTCAGATTCTCACGACATCCGGTTATACCGCTTTACCACCTCTCCCTCAAACACATCTATTACTTTCTGAGGAGTTCCTTATGAGTAGTTAATGAGGAGGAAAAAGCATTGGGCCTGATTTACAGATGGAACTGCAAGGTATGCCAATACTACCTAGAAGGAATGGCTGTGAAAGTCACTGGTGTAGCGAAATCCTTCCAGTGGTCAGAATATTCAGCAGTGTATATGACTTTGCACATCAGTGGGAGGAGAGATGGCCTGAAATATGGATCTATATCAATTCGTAAGCAAAGGCTAATAGGTTGGTTAGGGATTTGGAAAGATCAGAATTAGGAAGTCAGTGATAAGGAAGTCACAGTAGGTAGAGAGGTATTTGAATAGACTTCTTCAAATGAGCTAAGAGTGTGAAGATGTTTGTAGCCCATGCAAATACTGACCAAAGGGCATCCATATCAAAGGAAGCTCTCAATAATCAAATGGACAAGATGACTGGCTCTTTTGGTTAGTCAACCTCTTTCCGCAGTCACCTTGATGCTAATTCAATAGGCCCATGTAAAAGTGTACATGGTGGCAGGGATAGAAGCTATGCATGGATTCAACAATATGTTCTTTCCATTGCCAGAGCTGATTTGGCTACCACCACTTTTGAATGACCAACCTGCTCACAGCGGAGGCTAACGTTGAGCTCCAAATATGGTATCACTTCCAACGGACCAGCAGGCTATCTGGTGTCCGATTGATTACAGTAGACAACTCTTCTTATGAAGGAGGCAACACTTTGTCCTCGATGGGATAGACACATATTCTGGATATGGATTTCCCTTCTCTGCCTGGAAAGACTGTGCCAGCATCACTGTTCATGGACTTATAGAATGCCTTTATCAATTACCATGGTATCCCATACAATATTATCTCTAGCTGAGGGATACACTTTAGAGCTATGGACTCACACTGACAGAATTCACTGGTTTTATTATGTGCCTTATGTAATCTGCTGAAGATTAATTTTTTTATGACAAATAGGAGAAAGCAACATGCAAGTTTAAGATGCTGTCCTAAAGGATGCAGTGTATGCCTCAAACAAGTGGCCAGTAAATAGTGCAATTTCTCCCATAACCAGGAACTAAGTGGTGGGTGGGTGTAGTCCTTCCTACAATTATAGCTCATAATATACTTGAGGAATTTTTTTTGTGGTATGCAGGCCTCTCACTGTTATGGCCTCTCCCGCTGCGGAGCACAGGCTCCGGACGCGCAGGCCCAGCAGCCACGGCTCACGGGCCTAGCCGCTCCGTGGCATGTGGGATCTTCCCGGACCGGGGCACGAACCCGCATCTCCTGCATCGGCAGGCAGACTCTCAATCACTGCGCCACCAGGGATGCCCCTACTTGAAGAATTTTTGCTTCCATTCCCACAATCTTGGGCTTGGTGGGTTTGGAAATCCTAGTGTATAAGGGAGGAATATTTTCACCAAGAAACAATGTCATGGGTCTGATGGGTGGGAAGCTGGCACTACTTCATGGGCTTTTTTTTTTTAGCTCTTCATGCCCCTAAACCAATATGCAAAGAAGGGACTCACTGTATTGAATTAGGTAATTGATTCTAATTTTAGGGGGAAATTGAGTTGTTGCTACACAATGGGACAAAGAGGATTATGTTTGGAATCTAGAGGCTTGACAGCTGGGCAAGGGAGTAACAAGAGGCACAACTGTCAACTGTCCTCATCAACTGAAAACTGCAACAGCCCAACAAAGTCAGGACCACAGGACTCAGATCCTTCAGGAATGAAGGTCTGTTACACCCAACCAGGTGACGAACCCCATTCATCCAGGTGCTGACAGAGGGTAAGGGGAGCAGAGAACGGGAAAGGAAAGGCAGCTGTGGTTACCAATATAGCCTCATGAATAGTCACAGAGGAGAAAAATACAGCACTGTTTTTTGTTCTTTTATCTTCTCCCCTACACTCCACCACTGTTTTAATGAATATTCTCAGTAGTGGCTAATATTTTACATGGAGTATGATCAAAATGACATCACCCTGCAATGATATGGTAGCTTGTGTGACTTCATGCAACCCACTGGGTGGAGACATGAAATTTTTACTCAGATGAAGGTCAAGAACGGATGCTGAGGTGCAAAAGGAGTGTACAGTGCTGGTTATCTTTCATTTGCCCCCGCAGCTGTTCTCTCCACCCTTTTTCAACCCCCAGGAGGCTGACTTATGTTGGACTATACTGACGAGATCCCATGACTTCTGATTTACAGTCGAGTACAGCTAATGGGGAACAAAGACAGTAGATCAGAAAGAAAGAGAGAAGTGAGATCATGGTACTTGTTCTCTGAAATGTCAGCTCAGGCTGACTGTGACCATGCTCAACTCAAGGGGGTCTTCTATACACAACTTTTACCTCTTCAGGTCTATAAGTTGTAACAGCTCATTATTACTAGCCCCAGGTTACTGCACTATCTCATATGGTTCTCCTACATTCTGCCAACACCCTTGTAAAAAACCTTTTTATAAATAAACCCTTTTAAATTATCCTAATTTGTGTGTGCATTCTGTTAAATGATTGAATCTCTGATACAATCCCCTAGGCAGTGATCTTGGTACAACCTACAATTTATGGCTGGGTGGGTATGTGCCAGATATCTATAGGCAGTTTCTAAAATTTTTATGTATATACATGGATATATATTTTGGGGGCAATCATTTTTTGTCCTGTTACTTAATTGCAATTGTCTTTTAGAATTTGATTGTTAAAGATTTATGTAATATTACAAAGGACTATTGGGCTTATAGAAATTATTCATATGGGATTCTTCGTTATGCCTAGAAATATATGGCCATGAGGCTCAAGCAGTCATTAAGTGACTGCTTAATGGCAAAACTATGTCTTTTTAAAGTTTCAAATTTGGCGGGTTGTTATTTATTTTTCTATTTTATCTTGTTTTACGTACTGACATATTGTTGAGATTGTTTTGAGTTATACTAGGTCATGGATTTTATTCACTGGTTTCCCTCCTGTTCGTTTGTGATGGATGTAATGGAATTAAGACATATGGTTCTTTACTTTCTATTGTTTGTTGTATTGGTAAAATCTTTATCTGAGTAAAGAGGCTATAACAAAGCAAAACATCTTCCTGTGGATTATATCTGAAGAAGATCTAGATAAATTAATCTTGTGAAGTTTGGTATAAGAAATAAATAGGATACATCTTTTAAAAGAGTTTTAGGTAAACTAATTGAATAAAGATTAAAATGTGGGGTAGATGGGTTGAAAGTGAGATATGCTGATAACAAAATAAATTATTTTGTTTGGGGGCACTAAAGACAGAAAGACAATTACGTCTGTGAAAGAAGACAATCTGTTTCATGAAGAGAAGACAGGAAAAAATGAGATCTTAAAAACTACAGGGAATTTATTTTACTATTTGCACTTTGGTGATGTATTGATGTAGATATATACACACACATGTGAGGCAAGGGAGTATTAAGACTTGGGGTGCAGCGGAGTACTATATTGGGATGCAAAGGGATATCTTTTGCTTTTGAAATGGAAATGATAGGAGTGGTTGAAAAGCTGGAGAGTTTGAAAGCCTAAATATTTCCATGGATTAATTCACTTAATTGTAGGGCTTCTGTGAAGCAGTCTATCTCCAAGGCCTGCACACTTAATCTCCACACTGTACTCCTCTAAATTTGGCATTAAGTTTTTGCACCTAAATTTGCAAATAAAGTCTATGATAAAAGCTGCAACATGGACTAATCCAAACCAAATAACTTATACCAAGCCCCCGTTTCATAGCATTTAATGTCAACTATATAATAACTATGCTTAGGTAAAATGATTGGCAGTTGAGGTCTGGCCTAGGTTCTGAACTGGGATGGGAGGAAGGTAGTCTCATGGCTATCAACAGACAGCTGCAATTGTCTGTGTATAGAAAAGACTTAGAAATACTAATATGAAAAGGGGTTTTCAAGTCCAGAAACAAAGAAGTACGTAAGTACTTATTTTAAACATAAGCAACAACAATCCTGCCATGAGGTTGGGGAGGAGTTAATCAAGTTCCCTTGGTGGGAGACTTTATTGTCTACAGTAGTCTTTCAAAGAATGTGGGGTGGGGGGGTCCTTTGGCCACACTATGTATTTGAATCCTGTAAGAGGTTGATACAATGCTATCAAAGGAAACAAGATGGGGAACAGGGTTCAAAACCTTTATTTATTCAAAATCTTTAATTTTTATTATCAACTAAAGGTTTTTGAAGATATCCTTTAATTATTTCTGTGAAACAGGCTTTTCATGAAAGTACTACGTATAGTCAGACTCCATAAGTAAAATAATAAATGAATGAATGAATGCTTTCCTGAGTTGTCAGCATTATTATCTGAAGCTCTTTAATGTAATTCCACAGAGTCTAAAAACATCAGGGAATAGCCTGAATTGTGGGAATACTAACCTCATAGTCAGCAGGCCTGTCACAGAGCAGGATGTACAAACCAAATGCAGAGACTCTCAAACCACCCAGGTTTTTCTTCTTGTGTGGAGAATAACCTGGATTTTACAAGATCATATTTTAACCATTCATTCTTAGATAGTATTATTGCTAAAAACATTTGATCAAGATTTTTTTGAAAAATAAAGTTCATACAAATATTTGATAATATAACCATTTTTAAGTGATACAAATTGGTTATTTTAATGGTTAATAAGTTAGTTTCTATTTATACTTCATTAGTTTCCATAGAGCTATAGCATTTTGAGTTCTCAGTAAGATAGCAAAATGGGTGATCATTTTTCAGCATATAAAATAATTCTATAAACTTTACTTCAGCTTAAATTCAAGGAAAAAATAAAAGGTTTATTTTCTCCACATGGGAAACAAGATGTTAAAACTAACTAGCAATAAGATGATTTATCATGGCAATATTATTAATTTTTGTAAACAGCTTCTGAGAAAAGACATCTGAAAATACCATATATAGAGTTCTGAATTATACCATTCATAATAGCTTATTGGAGGGAATATTAGCATATCCAAGCTATCCTTAAAACAGTTATTCTCTTGGCAAGTTTCTGAGCACAAAATCATACTTGTGTTGTGTCAATATTATCAGCCTCCATCATAAAAATTGATCCAATTTCTTCTTATGAATACTTACTTGAACATTTTTACATCTGGAAAATACAATCCGTCAAGTAGCTTGCTGTATAATCAGGATTTTAAAGAAGTGCAAATCATCACTATTCACAATAGCCAAGACATGGAAACAACCTAAATGTCCATCGACAGAAGAATGGATAAAGATGTGGTACATATATACATGGAGTATTACTCAGCCATAAAAAAAGAATGAAATAATGCCATTTGCAGCAACATGGATGGACCTGGAGATTATCACACCAAGTGAAGTAAGTCAGAAAGAGAAAGGCACATATCATATGATATCACTTATATGTGGAATCTAAAGTATGATACAAACGAACCCATCTATGAAACAGAAACAGAATCACAGACATAGAGAACAGACTTGTGGTTGCCAAGGGGGAGGGGGCTGGGGGAGAGATGGAGTGGGAGGTTGGGGTTAGAAGATGTAAGCTTTTATATAAAGAATGGATAAACAACAAGGTCCTACTGTATAACACAGAGAACTATATTCAATATCCTATGATAAGCCATAATGGAAAAGAATAAAAAAGAAAAAAAGAAAGAAGTGCAAGTCATATTAATGATGCCCAGCATATCTATGTATGGAAAGTGGTGTTTCTTCTGGTTCTAGCAGAAATTTGGTAAGATGCACTAGATTTTCTTTCATTTTATCTTGGTATAAATGTCCTTGATACATATTACAAAACACATGAACCTTGAAAGTATTATGCTAAGTTAAAGAAGTCGGCCACAAAAGACCACATATTGTGTAATTCCGTTTATATAAAATCTATAGAGACAGAAAGTATGTGGAGGCTGGGGGGTGGTGGGGAGGATAAGATACGGAGTTTCTTTTTTGAGGTGATTAAAATGTCCTAACATTGATTGTGGTTACACTTACATATATCTGTGAGTATACTAAAAAAAACGAACCACATATTTTTAAAACATGAACTGTATGGCATGTGAATTATATCTCAATAAACTGTTTAAAAAGTGAGTCAAGGAGCTTATACATAGCATTGGTACATTGGATTTATTCAGATTCTCTTTTTTCCAAGGGCCTGACCAAGTAATTCAATTTAATGAAAATCACAAGGCACCTATCATGTGCAAAATGCTGTGTACCATCATTGCAAGAGATAAAAGATGAAACCGCCTTTACCTTTCAGGAGGTTACAGTGCAGAAAGGGAAATGATGATATAATAATGATGATGATGATGATGATGATGATGATGATAGGAAGAGGAGGGAAAAGAAGGGTTAGCATTCACTGAGTATTTGCTATGTTCCAAGAACTGTGTTAAATGCTTTAAATGTTATTTTGTTTTATTCTCATAGCAACCATAGAGATAGATACTGTTATTTTTCTGATTTTTACCTGAGGAAACAGACACATAAAAGGTGAATTAACTTACATAGGGTCACACATCAAGAAACGGCAGGGTGAGAATTTTAACGTAGTGCTTAGCCAAGAGCCAGCGCTCTTAACAACTTGAGTCTATAGATACACAAAATACATAATACAAGGTAGATTGAGGTGTGTCATGAAAGAGTCAAATAAAAGTGATAGAGTCACCTGAAGAAAGAACACATCTTATTTGCGGCTCAGGAAGGACTAGAAAGAACACATCTTACTTGCAGCTCTAAAGTACATGGGTATGTTTGAATATTTGACTACAATTTTCATGAGTCATGAAGTAGCTTCAAACCTATATCACAAATTAAATACTTATTTTTTTGGTAAAATAAATATGGTCAAACAGAAAATGACTACAGAATCACAATGTCAAAGGTGAAACTTTCTCAAAATAAATTTATAATAGACAAAGAAACTATCACAAGATATAAAACCAGAACCCCCAATTCTAGTCATTCTCCTTATCTCCAATCTAATCCTTTATTTTCAGCCTGAGATCTTTCAAACTCTTCTTTTTGTGCTTGCAATTACATTCCTAATCTAGATTGTACCGATTTTCCCCCTCTCCTGTCTACTTTCTTATTGACTTTCCCACTGCTTCCCTTCCCACAGTTAGTTGAATATTATGGCTAAAGCTATTCTTATGAATCACATAAAGCACATCACTAATAACAACTTTAGTGCTTTTCACATAAAGGATAAGTTATTTTGCTTTCAGTCTGGAGGCTACATATTAAATGTTCACCTATATCTACTTAGTCTATTGTCCTTTACATATTTCCATATCACTTTTCTCTACCATCGTCTATACTTACATCTAAAGAATAGCATCCCTGTTCTTTATTGAGTTCCCATGAGTGCTTTTAAAATTGCCTTCCTAAAACCTTTACTGGAAGATTGTTTTGGCCATAATCAGAGGAATAATGAAGTAATTTTACTTCCTAGACAGTCAGCATTGCTGATAAGTATGAAACATGCTAGACCACCCTCTTCTTCAGTCATTACATAAAAACCAATGTTATTTTATTAAATAACATTTACTTCTGCTATGGCATAAGTGATCACCTCTGAATCATTCTGCCGACTACACAAAGATGTGATAGAAAATATGTGAATTATTTTATGTAAATAATGAAACAGACATTCTAGAGTTCTATGTTACTATTTAGAGTAGGATAGGTGATTGCTGTGGTAATAAAAAAGACCCAAAATCTCAGTAGCTTAACACATAACAGTTTATTTCTCACACTCAGAACATTCACTGTAAGTGCATCAGCTCTCCAGGGCAGGTCCCTTACAAATAGCGACTTAGAGATACAGGTTGCATCCATCTTGTAGGTACACTATTTGGAGGACACTGCTTTCAGGTCCTCATGGCAGGTAAAGAGAGCTGGAGGGTCACGCAGGACTTTTTACTGCTCCAGTATTGAAACGACACATCACTTCTGTTTACAATCTCTCTGTAATCCCTCTGCTAGAAGTAATGGCATTGCCTAACTACAAGGGGCTGGGAAGTGAATGGGGGCACATAGATATTTGATAGCTGTTAATGTCTTTGCCACATTCTACAAATAATATAAGCTTTTTTTTCATATTTTAATGAAAAACAATTTTTGAAAAACTCTATATGGATAGAAAATATCTCTTAAATGCAATAGTTTTTATCAGCATATAGACATATATTTTAGGAAACAGCTAAAGTTATGAAGCTTCAATGTGACCTAACAAGGCATTACATTTATAATGGTCCAAGAATGTTACTGAGAGATTCCGGGGTATGCACTGCAAAAATTTGGGGACCCAGTATGTTATTTATCTACCAGATGTTTTCTATCTTTATAATAATTTTACTTGTGATTCAAGGGAGCTGACATGAAATCAGCTATTTAAAAAAATAGCTATTTATTCTCTCCTCATGCTAAAATACTTTGTACATATGACATTACAATTAGCACATCCTCTGTAACAGGTGCTTTTGTTAGACATCAATTTATAATTCATATTACTCTGATATAAAAAATGTAGAGTAAAAATAAATTTCAACTTATTTCAGCATAGTGGCAAATGTGATTCAACAACAAACACAAGGCAACGAACTCCAAATGTTAGTAAAATGTGAAACAGAAAGATTATAATCTCCTAAATTTAACTCCTATTTTAATTCAATATTAATGCTTAAGACAAGAAATTTTTAAACAGCATAGTTGCTAAGATTTTGGCAGTAGTTTTATGTAACAAGACATACAGCGTACTAAAGGTCTGGCACTCAACTTGCTTACAGTAAACCAGCTTCAATATGAAGGCATTAAATATTTTTTAAAAACCTTCTTTTTACATGCTAAATATTTTGGCAAGTGTGCAATTAAACACAGTCATGAAATTAAGATAGTAAGATTAAGAAATTACAAACTTGAAACTTGTATCCTAAGCATAAATCATATAAAAAAGAATTACTGGTTATATAGAATATCTCTGGATAATCAAAACTTAATAGTATATAGCATGCAAAATATTTCAGAATCTTTATTAATCAAAAAATACCAGGGTCTATTTAAAATTATTCCCCTCCAAAGGGTATCAAAGTTAATTCAAATCATGTAACACTCTAACACTAAATACTATTCAGTACTGTCAAAATGGAGGTAAATTTCATAAAACTGGGGCCTTACATATACTGTAAATTGCTGTCTTTCTTGTTCATGTGAAACAGCATACATTACTAAGTAATAAAAGAATGGCTGCTGCACTGGCAAAAATAGGATGTGTAAGGATCAAAGGCACACTATTCAGCTCGCCAAAGTGAGAGCAAACTCTTTTTCCCCCACAAACCCTTTCCCCATGTAAACAAAATTTCATTAAGGAGAAAAGAAAACTAAACTAAACTTTTCATCTTCAAAAGTAAGTATTTTGAGACAATGTTAAGTCCGTGCTTCAAAAATGTCAGCTATTGTCACCTGGATATTTCTGATTATATTTTAAAGATGTAGCCAAATTCGATACTTTTAACATTAGATCCACTGTTTGGTCAAAATTATTTACCATCTAAAACATTTTACTTTAATTCCAAACATTTTAACCACTAGTATAACAACACGGTTTTGCTCTCAGAAGAATTAGCCAGTGGAGGGAAGAACACACAAAAAAACCCAAAATCCTACATTTAAGCTGCAGGCAACAATTATGGCCCTTTCTGGCACAGTAGCATTTGACTGGCAACTCAAAGTCCAGGAATAATTCTACTAACACAGGGAAACTCATGCATTTTGGTAAATATGCCCTAACATTCACAGCTGAATTTCCTTTACACCTTGCTTTTTTCAATAGGGAAATCTTGCTTTTTTTCTTGATATTATCCGGACTTGTGACTTGAACCTGACTTCTTTTTCTTCTTCTTACTATGTTTTTTGTGCTGTTTCTTCTTCTTCTTCTTTGCTTTTTCCATTGCTTTTTCTCGCTCTTCACATCTTCTCTTCTTTTTTGCTTGTACCTCCTCTTCATAATCTGATTCTGATGAGGACTCTGATGATAAAGGTTTACCCTCAGGACAAGTCTTCTTTCTTTTTTTGCTGAGACTTCTAATATACTTTTCTTTGCCTGTTTCATCCTTTGATTTCTTTTTCTTTTTTACAGATTCTTTGCTCTCTGATTCAGATTCACATGTACAGCTTTCTGATGATTTGTATGAACGGTTCTTCTTTTTCTTTCTCTTTTTTCCTTGTTTCTTTTCCTCATCCTCAGAATCTGAAGAACTGCTTGAAGAATCAGAGCTTGATGTAGAAGAAGATGAAGACTGACAAGATTTCTTCTTTTTCTTTTTCTTTCTTTCTCTTTTTTTGGATGAGCTCTCATTTCCACTTAATAATTTCTCTCTGCTTTTTTCTAGTTCCTTCTTCCAATTCTCATTCATTTTTTCTTCAAATTCAGCTAATGCCTTGGAGCCTTTCTTTTTATTTTCTAATTGTTTCTTCACTTCTTCCCAGGTGGGCCTTGGTCGATTCAGATAATCTTGTATTGTGGGGCCTGCAGATTGAGATGGGCCCCTCCATCTGGCCATTGCTATAGGATTCATATAGGCCACCCGATTGTCCCGCTTCCCCATGGTGCCTGATGGTTCCCAGAGCCGACTCTCAGTTGCTAAAGAGAATAAAGATAGACATCCTCCTTAAATTCTTCATCTGCTAGTATACCAAGTGGGCTCCATTCTGTGAGAGAAGCAGATGGAATGATTACAAAACACCTTTAATATAAGACAAAGTAAGCACATAAGTTTAATTGGTCACTGTCTATCACATAGTACAGTAGAAAAATTTCCAAAATCTTAGACCTTGAGAAAAAAGAATATACACACAAGATTTTTGCATGTTTTAGATGTTGTGGTATGAATATAACATAAAGTGTTTTTTATATCTCATGTAAGGTTCTGTTATCTAAATTTTTTTAATAACTATTTCCTTTTATATTGTATGATAATTACCTTTTTTTTTCTTTCTTTCTGCCTTATATGGTATAAAGAGAGAGAGGAATTTCTATAGCTAAATTCTATACCAGGCAGACCTTCTCCATTTTAGTAGAGTGCAGCACAATCCACTCTACTCTTTGATAGAAACCTAGGAGTCATACCTGAAAAATCCTTCTCCCTCAATTATCACATCCAATTCATACTAAATCCTGCTGTTTAAACCCCCACAACAATAGGTCTCATGTCCATTCACTTTTCTCCAAATATATTGTCATCAACATAGTCCAGGTACTGTCATTTTTCATTTGGACTATTAATCTCTAGTATCTATTGTTTATTATGTGCCAGGGACCGCTTAGTGTTGTGCAGTGGATTATCTCGTTCAGCCTCCAGACTAACCCTACGAAGTTGATCCTATTATTATCCCTGTTACACAGATGAAGAAACTGAGGCTTAGAGAATTTGAGTAATGAGTACTTGCATAAAGTAACATAAAAAATGGCAAATGGCAAAACCAGGATTTAAATCAAGGCAGCCTGTCGCCAAACCCTGCACACCTAACACAACATTATATTGCCTCCTTATATCAACCTCTTATTTATTTATTTATTTATTTATTTATGGCTGTGTTGGGTCTTCGTTGCTGTGCGCAGGCTTTCTCTAGTTGCGGAGAGTGAGGGCTACTCATCGCTGCAGTGTGCGGGCTTCTCATTGCGGTGGCTTCTCTTCTTGCACAGCATAGGCTCTATGTGTGTGGGCTTCAGTAGTTGTGGCTTGCGGGCTCTAGAGCGCAGGCTCAGTAGTTGTGGTGCATGGGCTTAGTTGCTCTGCGGCATGTGGGATCTTCCCGGACCAGGGATCGAACCTGTGTCCCCTGCATTGGCAGGCGGATTCTTAACCACTGAGCCACCAGAGAAGTCCCTCAACCTCTTAATTGACAGCCCTATATTTACTCTTACTCTCTTCCATTCCAGTCCCACACTGAAATCAGAAGGATCTTAAAATACTCCAATGGCTTTACATTTTAATGAGAATTAGATCCACACTCCTATAAAGATCCTGCATGATCTGTCTTGCTTATCGCTCTTACACTTCATTGAGAGTTATTCACTTCTTTTCTTAATTCTATCTTTTCCAATCTTCTCTTGGTTTCTGGAACATGTTAAGCTCCAAGCTTAGCCACCATGGCCAGTTCCACCTCATCTTCATGCCTCAGTTTAGAGGTCAATTCCTCAGAAAGGAAATTATTAGGTGGAACTATATAAAATCACCAATTATACAGAAAAAAAGTCAAATACCAGTAATTTCACATGGCTCAACCTTATATTATGTTGCCTCTGTATCTATCCCTTATAGTCATTATTCTGCATCACAGTTCCTTGTTTCTTTTATTCGTAGCACTTAGAAAATTGAGGATTATTTTTTTTATTTGACTATTTGGATGTCTGTGTTTGTGTGTGTGTGTGTATGCATGTGTGTATTCATTGCTAAATATAAGGCTAAGAAGGGTAAAGGTCATGTTTGATCTGTCTTATCACCATGGTGTTCCCAGTACCTAACATGGCATCAGGCCCACACTAAGTACTCAATAAATATTTGCTCAATAATAAACAAACTAATGAATGGATTGATGCAGGGGTAACTCTGTGAGAGAGGGGCATTCACAGAAGCCTCCTGTAGTTGGTGATGTCAGTATAGGATTTTGAAGGATAAATAGGAGTTCACCTGGGAAATGAGGAAATGACAGACATTCCCCAGGCAGAAGAAACAATATGTGAAAAAACAGAGAAATCTGAAAGAGCACCATGTATTTAGTGTTGATGGAGCCTAAAGTGCAAGAGGGTAGCAGCAGGAGGTAAGGCTGCATAGGAAGTAAATAGCCTGATCCTAGAGCCTTTCTTAGGTTATTTTAACATCTTGGATTTTGTCCTATACTTGTTAGGAAGCTAGCAAAGTCTGAAGAGAAAGATAATCAGACATATCACAGATTTTTCTGTCAGTCTCCATCTTGACTTTGACCCTTTAAGTCACCCTAACATACCTACCCATCATAAGCTCAACGCCACAGATTTTACGGTGACTCTTGGTAATAGTTTCTTGGGTTTGATTTGTTGTGTTATCTTATTCTCCTTCCTCTTCAGTTCTGCCCAGCTCCTCTTAGGTATTTTTGTCATTTTCATTCTTACTGCTACCCTAAAGGTTGTCAAATATCATTGTTTCCCAGACTTGATCATCAAAAGCCCTTAATGACTTTATTTAATATTCAACTTGCTGGTTGTTTCTGCTACTGCACACTTAGAATAGCATAATCCATTCTAATTACAGTTCCTTGAGACCTAGTCCTGACATCATCTAGAAAGAGAGGCAAAGACCAATTCACAAAGGATTTGGATGCGATGCTGAGGTTGGGATTTATTCTATGGGACTTACAGTGAAGCTAATGGGGAGGTGTGGACTATTTTAAGCCAGAGAGTGATTTGGTCACACTTGAGTGCTTAAGAGACAATTTCTTACCAGCTGAAGACAATGAGATTCATTCAAGTATTCATACAGATATAAAATGAGTCTGAACTAAAAATAGTGGTATAATGAATGAAAAGAGGGGGAAATACAAGAGACATGTTTAGGAGATGCTACTAAAATTAACGATCAGTGAGATACAAAGGGTGAGGAAGATAAAGGAATCTAGGCTAAAGTTCTGGCTTGTGAGACAAGATACAAGGCAATGCCAGTGACTGGGTAATATAGGAAACGGCATAGACTTTGAGAAAAGGTCTGGGCTCAGTATTGGATTCATAAAGTTTGAAATATGTGAGTGAATCCACATGTAGGAAATTGGATGTATGGGTGTTAGCATTCTGGAATGTGACCTGAGTTAGAGATATAGGATTGGCAGTCACTGAGTGATGGCTAAAGTCATGAGAGAAAATTAAATCACCTTGGGGAAGATTTCAAATGAAAAAAGGTTTGAGCACTGGATCCAATTTAATAACAACACACAAGGGGCTGGCAGAGAAAGTAAAGCTTCAGAAAATTAGCCAGAGTGGTAAGAGCTAGACCAGTATCAGAAAATAAAGTTAGAGTCACAGAAACACAGTGGGGAGAGTAAAGTTTCAAGGTGAGGGCAATAATCCTCAAAGGACTATGGTCATGAATTTCATGTGAACAACTTTTAAACATTAAAATTTGAGGAAAAATCCTAAATATCCATCAATAAAAAACAAGTTATATCAATTATAGTATACGTATACAATGGAATACTACATCCACAACATACTGTTGAGTGAAAAGTTCACCAAATGTAAACATTTGTTATCTCTGCATGTGGAGAGGCATTATTTCCTTTTGTAAGTTTCCCTATACTATTTATATTTTTTACAATGAGCAGGTATTATCTTTAACTTTAAAAAATCCAGAATAGGGCTTCCCTGGTGGTGCAGTGGTTGAGAGTCCGCCTGCCGATGCAGGGGACACAGGTTCGTGCCCCAGTCCGGGAAGACCCCACATGCCACGGAGCGGCTGGGCCCGTGAGCCATGGCCACTGAGCCTGCATGTCCAGAGCCTGTGCTCCGTGGCGGGAGAGGCCACAACAGTGAGAAGCCTGCGTACTGCAAAAAAAAAAAAAAAAAAAATCCAGAATAAAAGGTGTTATGGACAACAATATTAAATGCAACAGATAGGTCAAGTAAGATAAAATCTGAAAATGTCTATTATATTTGGCTATAAAGAAATCATTAGTAACCATTGCTAATGCAATTTCAATTAATTAGGGCAGAAGCCAGATGACAGTGGGTTAAAGACTAAATGGGAGGTGAGAAAGTAGGGACATAGGGTACATAGACTCACTTGAGAAGGAAAGTAAAGTGATAAGAGGGCAACTATAATGAGGGATGAAGAATTTTAAAAAAATGATTTTTTACTGTTGTTTGTTTTTATCAAAGAAGAAACTTGAACATGTTCAGAGGGTGACAAGGTAAAATAGAAAGACTTTTAAGAAGACAGGAAAGAGGGAGGAGCTTCAAATGGTGGAAGAGTAAGACACGGAGATCACCTTCCTCCCCACAGATACACCAGAAGTACATCTACAGGTGGAACAACTCCTACAGAACACCTACTGAACGCTGGCAGAAGACGGCAGACCACCCAAAAGGCAAGAAACTCCCCACGTACCTGGGTAGGGCAAAAAAAAAAAAAAAAAGAAAGAAAAAACACACACAAAAGAATAGGGACGGGACCTGCACCAGTGGGAGGGAGCTGTGAAGGAGGAAAGGTTTCCACACATTAGGAAGCCCTTTCGCGGGCAGAGACTGCGGGTGGCGGAGGGGGGAAGCTTCAGAGCCACGGAGGAGAGTGCAGCCACAGGGGTGCGGAGGGCAAAGCGGAGAGATTCCCTCACAGAGGATTGGTGCCGACCGGCACTCACCAGCCTGAGAGGCTTGTCTGCTCACCCGCCAGGGCAGGCGGGGCTGGGAGCTGAGGCTTGGGCTTCGGTCGGAGTGCAGGGAGAGGACTGGGGTTGGCGGCGTGAACACAGCCTGCAGGGGGTTAGTGCACCACGGCTAGCCAGGAGGGAGTCCGGGAAAAGATCTGGAGCAGCCGAAGAGACAAGAGACTTTTTCTTGCCTCTTTGTTTCCTGGTGAACGAGGAGAGGGGATTAAGAGCGCCGCTTACAGGAGCTCCAGAGACGGGCGCGAGACGCGGCTATCAGTGCAGACCTCAGAGACGGGCATGAGACACTAAGGCTGCTGCTGCCGCCACCAAGAAGCTTGGGTGTGAGCACAGGTCACTCTCCACACCTCCCCTCCCAGGAGCCTGTGCAGCCCGCCACTGCCATGGTCCCGTGATCCAGGGACAACTTCCCAGGAGAATGCACGGTGTGCCTCAGGCTGGTGCAACGTCATGCTGGCCTCTGCTGCTGCAGGCTCGCCCCGCATCTGTACCCCTCCTTCCCCCCCGGCCTGACAGAGACAGAGACCCCGAATCAGCGGCTCCTTTAAGCCCGGCCTGTCTGAGTGAAGAACAGATGCCCTCAGGTGACCTACACACAGAAGTGGATCCAAATCCAAAGCTGAACACTGGGAGCTGTGCGAACAAAGAAGAGAAAGGGAAATTTCTCCCAGCAGCCTCAGGAGCAGCGGATTAAAGTTCCACAATCAACTTGATGTACCCTGCATCTGTGGAATACCTGAATAGACAACAAATCATCCCAAATTAAGGAGGTGGACTTTGGGAGCAAAGATATATATATATTTTTTTCCATTTTCTCTATTTGTGAGTGTGTATGTGAATGCTGCTCTGTGTGATTTTGTCTGTACAGCATTGCTTTTACCATTTGTCCTAGGGTTCTGTCTGTCCATTTTTTAAATTATTACTTAAAAAATTGTTTTCTTAATAATTATTTTTTAACTGTTATTTTAATAACCTTTAAATTTTATTTTATTTTATTTTATTTTATCTTCTTTCTTTCTTTTCTTTCTCCCTTTTATTCTGAGCCATGTGGAGGACAGGCTCTTGGTGCTCCAGCCAGGTGTCAGGGCTGTGCCACTGAGGTGGGAGAGCCAAGTTCAGGACACTGGTCCAGAAAAGACCTCCCAGCTCCACGAAATATCAAAAGGTGAAAATCTCCCAGAGATCTCCATCTCAACACCAAGACCCAGCTTCACCCAAAGACCAGCAAGCTACAGTGCTGGAAATGCTATGCCAAACAACTAGAAAGACAGGAACAAAAACCCATCCATTAGCAGAGAGGGTGCCTGAAATCATAGTAAGGCCACAGACACCCCAAAACACACCACCAGAAGTGGACCTGCCCACTAGAAAGACAAGATCCAGCCTCATCCACCAGAACACAGGCACTAGTCCGCTCCACCAGGAACTCTACACAACCTACTGAACCAACCTTAGCCACTGGGGACAGGCACCAAAAACAACGAGAACTATGAACATGCAGCCTGCGAAAAGGAGACCTCAAACACAGTAAGTTAAGCAAAATGAGAAGACAAAGAAACACACAGCAGATGAAGGAGCAAGGCAAAAACCCACCAGACCTAACAAATGAAGAGGAAATAGGCAGTATACCTGAAAACCAATTCAGAGTAATGATAGTAAAGATGATCCAAAATCTTGGAAATAGAATGGAGAAAATACAAGAAAAGGTTAACAAGGACCTAGAAGAACTAAAGAGCAAACAAACAGTGATGAACAACACAATATATGAAATTAAAAGTTCTCTAGAAGGGATCAATAGCAGAATAACTGAGGCAGAAGAAGGGATAAGTGACCTGGAAGATAAAATAGAGGAAAGCACTACTGCAGAGCAGAATAAAGAAAAATGAAAGAAAAGAATTGAGGACAGTCTCAGAGACTTCTGGGACAATATTAAATGCACCAACATTCGAATTATAGGGGTCCCAGAAGAAGAAGAGAAAAAGAAAGGGACTGAGAAAATATTTGAAGAGATTATAATTGAAAACTTCCCTAATATGGGAAAGGAAATAGTAAATCAAGTCCAGGAAACACACAGAGTCCCATAGAGGATAAATCCAAGGAGAGATACGCCAAGACACATATTAACCAAAGTATCAAAAATTAAATACAAAGAACAAATATTAAAAGCAGCAAGGGAAAAACAACAAATAACACACAAGGGAATCCCCATAAAGTTAAAAGCTGATCCTTCAGCATAAATTCTGCAAGCCAGAAGGGAGTGGCTGGATATATTTAAAGTGATGAAGGAGAAAAATCTACAAGCAAGATTACTCTACCCAGCAAGAATCTCATTCAGATTCAACAGAGAAATTAAAACTTTTACAGACAAATAAAAGCTAAGAGAATTCAGCACCACCAAACCAGCTTTACAACAAATGCTAAAAAAACTTCTCTAGGCAGGAAACACAAGAGAAGGAAAAGACCTACAATAATAAACCAAAAACAATTGAGAAAATGGGAATAGGAACATACATATTGATAATTACCTTAAATGTAAATGGATTAAATGCTCCACCAAAAAGACATAGACTGCCTGAATGGATACAAAAACAAGACCCATATATATGCTGTCTACAAGAGACCCACTTCAGACCTAGGGACACATACAGACTGAAAGTGAGGGGATGGAAAAAGATATTCCATGCAAATGGAAATCAAAAGAAAGCTGGAGTAGCAATTCTCATATCAGACAAAATAGACTTTAAAACAAAGACTATTACAAGAGACAAAGAAGGACACTACATAAAGATCAAGGGATCAGTCCAAGAAGAAGATATAACAATTGTAAATATTTATGCAGCCAACATAGGAGCACCTCAATATATAAGGCAGATGCTAACAGCCATAAAAGAGGAAATTGACAGTAACACAATCATAGCAGGGGACTTTAACACCCCCCTTTCACCAATGGACAACTCATCAAAAATGAAAATAAATAAGGAACACAATCTTTAAAAGATACATTAAACAAGATGGACTTAATTGATATTTATAGGACGTTCCATAAAAAAACAACAGAATACACATTCTTCTCAAGTCTTCATGGAACATTCTCCAGGATAGATCATATCTTGGGTCACAAGTCAAGCCTTGGTAAATTTAGGAAAATTGAAATCATATCAAGTATCTTTTCTGACCACAATGCTATGAGACTAGATATCAATTACAGGAAAAAATCTGTAAGAAATTCAAACACATAGAGTCTAAACAACACACTACTTAACAACGAAGATGTCACTGAAGAAATCAAAGAGGAAATCAAAAAATATCTAGAAACAAATGACAATGAAAACACGGTGACCAAAAACCTATGGGATGCAGCAAAAGCAGTTTTAAGAGGGAAGTTTATAGCAATACAATCCTACCTTAAGGAACAAGAAACATCTCAAATAAACAACCTAACCTTACACCTAAAGTAATTAGAGAAAGAAGAACAAAAAAAACCCCAGAGTTAGCAGAAGGAAAGGAATCATAAAGATCAGATCAGAAATAATTGAAAAAGAAATGAAGAAAACAATAGCAAAGATCAATAAAATTAAAAGCTGGTTCTTTGAGAAGATAAAATTGATAAACCATTTGCCAGACTTATCAAGAAAAAAAGGGAGTCGACTCAAATCAATAGAATTAGAAATGAAAAAGGAGAAGTAAAAACTGACACTGCAGAAATACAAAGGATCACAAGAGATTACTACAAGCAGCTATATGCCAATAAAATGGACAACCTGGAAGAAATGGACAAATTCTTTGAAAAACACAACCTTCTGAGACTGAACCAGGAAGAAATAGACAATATAAGCAGACCAATCACAAGCACTGAAATTGAAACTGTGATTAACAATCTTCCAACAAACAAAAGCTCAGGACCAAATGGCTTCACAGGCAAATCTATCAAACATAGAGAAGAGCTAACACCTATCCTTCTCAAACTCTTCCAAAATTTGGCAGAGAGAGGAACACTCCCAAACTCATTCTGCAAGGCCACCATCACTCTGATACCAAAACCAAAGAGGTCACAAAGGAAGAAAACTACAGGCCAATATCACTGATGAACACAGATGCAAAAATCCTCAACAAAACACTAGCAAACGGAATCCAACAGCACGTAAAGGGATCATATGCTATGATCAAGTGGGGTTTATCACAGGAATGCAAGGATTCTTCAATATATGCAAATCAATCAATGTGATATACCATATTAACAAATTGAAGGAGAAAAACCATACGATCATCTCAATAGATGCAGAGAAAGCTTTCAACAAAACTCAACACCAATTTATGATAAAAACCTCCAGAAAGTAGGCCTAGAGGGAACTGTCCTCAACATAATAAAGGCCATATATGACAAACCCACAGCCAACATCGTCCTCAATGATCAAAAACTGAAACCATTTCCACTAAGATCAGGAACAAGTCAAGGTTGCCCACTCTCACCACTATTATTCAACATAGTTTTGGAAGTTTTAGCCACAGCAAGCAGAGAAGAAAAAGAAATAAAAGGAATCTAAATTGGAAAAGAAGATGTAAAGCTGTTACTGTTTGCAGATGACATGATTCTATACATAGAGAATCCTAAAGATGCGACCAGAAAACTACTAGAGCTAATGAATGAATTTGGTAAAGTAGCAGGATACAAAATTAATGCACAGAAATCTCTTGCATTCCTATACACTAATGATGAAAATCTGAAAGTGAAATTAAGAAAACACTTCCATTTACCATTGCAACGAAAAGAACAAAATATCTAGGAATAAACCTTCCTTAGGAGCCAAAGGCTCTGTATACAGAAAATTATAATACACTGATGAAAGATATTAAAGACGATACAAATAGATGGAGAGAGATACCGTGTTCTTGGATTGGAAGAATCAACATTGTGAAAATGACTATACTACCCAAAGCAATCTACAGATTCAATGCAATCCCTATCAAATTACCACTGACATTTTTCACAGAACTAGAACAAATATTTCACAATTTGTATGGAAACACAAAAGACCCCGAATAGCCAAAGCAATCTTGAGAAAGAAATACGGAGTTGGAGGAATCAGGCTCCCTGACTTCACACTACACTACAAAGCTACAGTAATCAACACAGTATTGTACTGACACAAAAACAGAAATATAGATCAATGCAACAGGATAGAAAGCCCAGGGATAAAGCCCCACACCTATGGTCACCTTATCTTTGATAAAGGAGGCAAGAATATACAGTGAAGAAATGACAGCCTCTTCAATATGTGGTGCTGGGAAAACTGGACAGCTACATGTAAAAGAATGAAATTAGAATACTCCCTGATACCATACACAAAAATAAACTCAAAATGGATTAAAGACCTAAATATAAGGCCAGACACTATCAAACTCTTAGAGGAAAACATAGGCAGAACACTCTATGACATAAATCACAGCAAGATCCTTTTTGACCCACCTCCTAGAGAAATGGAAATAAAAACAAAAATAAACAAATGGGACCTAATGAAACTTCTAAGCTTTAGCACAGCAAAGGAAACCATAAACAAGATGAAAAGACAACCTTCAGAATGGGAGAAAATATTTGCAAATGAAGCATCTGACAAAGGATTAATCTCCAAAACATACAAGCAACTCATGCAGCTCAATATCAAAAAAAACAACCAACCTAATCCAAAAGTGGGCAGAAGACCTAAATAGACATTTCTCCACAGAAGATATACAGATTGCCAACAAATACATGAAAGAATGCTCAGCATGATTAATTATTAGAGAAATGCAAATCAAAACTACAATGAGATATCATCTCACAGCGGTCAGAATGGCCATCATCAAAAAATCTACAAACAATAAATGCTGGAGAGGGTGTGGTGAAAAGGGAACTTTCTTGCACTGTTGGTGGGAATGTAAATTGATACAGCCACTATGGAGAACAGTATGGAGGTTCCTTAAAAAACTACAAATAGAACTACCATATGACCCAGCAATCCCACTACTGGGCATATACCCTGAGAAAACCATAATTCAAAGAGTCATGTACCAAAATGTTCACTGCAGCTCTATTTATAATAGTCAGGACATGGAACCAACTGAAGTGTCCATCAACAGATAAATGGATGAAGAAGATGTGCCACATATATATAATGGAATATTAGTCAGCCATAAAAAGGAATGAAACTGAGTTATTTTTAGTGAGGTCGTTGGACCTAGAGACTGTTATACAGAATGAAATAAGTCAGAAAGAGAAAAGCAAATACTATATGCTAACACATATATATGGAATCTAAAAAAAAAATGGTCAGAAGAACCTAGGGGCAAGACAGCAATAAAGATGCAGACCTACTACAGAATGGACTTGAGGATACAGGGAGGGGCAAGGGTAAGCTGGGACAAAGTGAGTGAGTGGCATGGACATATATACACTAGCAAACGTAAAATAGATAGGTAGTGGTAAGCAGCCACATAGCACAGGGAGATCAGCTTGGTGCTTTGTGACCACCTAGAGGGGTGGGATAGGGAGGGTGGGAGGGAGGGAGATGCAAGAGTGAAGAGATATGGGGACATATGTATATGTATAACTGATTCACTTTGTTATAAAGCAGAAACTAACACACCATTGTAAAGCAATTATACTCCAATAAAGATGTTAAAAAAAAAGTAAAAGAAGAAATGCAAGAGAGGGAATAATTCTTTAGGGCAAAACCATAGAAGAAACAGAGGTATCAGAGTCATAATTAGAAGATCTCTCTTGAAAGAGCAGAGGCAAAGAATAAAGGGTATGGGTGTAGAGTTGTGTGTGTGGGGGGGGGGATGATGAAAGGGAGAAAGTTGAAATATTTCTCACCTAATAGTCTTCATTTTCACTCAGTGTTAGGAGCCAAGGTCAGCTGCTAAGATTAAGGCAGGTTGAGGTAGCATAGGAGTCTTGAGACAAATGATTAAAATTTGGAATAACTGCAGAGGGGAATGCGAGAGAATGCTGACAGCAGACAAGTGTTGTTGGAGGCCTTCAGAACTGCACTATCTGTGTGCTCTTTTTGCAGAAGATAAAGCACACTGAGAAAAAAGAAAAAGTAACACCAACAAAGTCTCTTGCTCAAATACTCTTTGTTTTAAAAGTGCTGTGGCTTACCTTCTGTTTCTATCTTAGAAGAGAAACTTTATTCTCTTTATCTCTATTCATTTGTATGAAGTATGCTAATTTTGTATAAAGATTAGATACAAATTGTAACAACCCTGCTGGTAATCTGAGTGTTATAACAGTTATTTGTTCATTTATTCTTACAGCTCCCTTTTGATCATCTATTATGCACCAGACACTATGTTATATGCCATGGAGATTATGGTCTAGTAAAGGTAAAAGTCATTACACAAATATCAAAAAAATGAGTATATAATTATAATCGTAATTAAAATGATGAAGGAAAAGCACAGGATGCTATGAAAAGTATAATGAGTAACCTAATTTAGAATGGAAGGTCAACTCTGAGATACTAACATATAATTAACATGTAATCTGAGACCTGATGGATAAATCAGAGCTAGCCAGATGAAGTGATTAAACAGGAAAGGAGTAATCAAAGAGCCAGAGTTGACTGCATGTTCCAAGCACAAGGAATACCAGATGGTAAGGCCCCGAGGTGAAAAGGAAAAGCCAAATACAATGCAAATATTCACATTATTACACTGTTGTAAACCAGTCATCATATCAGCTTCTCATTCTTAAAAGTGATCGTATCTATAGCATTTTTTATTGAACATGCTCAGGTAAAAGTCAATATGAATTTAAATTAATTAAAAGCATATTTTAACATTTCACAGTCTAATTTCAATTGTAACTATCACCAAGGCTAGTTATTTTAAGGACTTACTCTATTTTACAAATCATTTCATTCAATTTTTAGTGATATGTCTAACTGTAGGCATCATACTGTCTCATAGACATATGCACTTCAGCTGAAAATTCTTTCCAAATAATTGGCAATAGCTCTGTGACTTAATCTGAAACACCCTACTCTTCTGCAAAGGTCTGGACATTTGGATGAGGCCCCTATTAAGAAAAAAAAAACCTTAATGTTCTTTGTTCCCACTAGCTAATGTAAGTTTAAGTACCATGCTACTGAAATAAATGCCTCTTATAAAGCTACTTAAAGGCTTTAAGATAGTAATGAGTCTGCTAAATTATAATATAATAATAATCTGTACATATATACTGCTAATACCTTTAATTATCACACTATGTTCTGCCATTTCACATTGATTGATAATATAGAGGGCAGCCACAGAATCACCTAATTCACAGGCTGAATAAGAGACAAAGATGGTTTATGAACACATTTAATGATACTTGAAAATTTCCTGAAAATATCTAGCTCTAGCAAGTGTATATAAAATGATATCATTTCTTCTAAATAAAACTCAAGCAATAACACATTCTATTCTAGCTGTTAACGTGACTGTTTTGAGGGAGAAATTATCCCTCTTATTTTGATCAACATGTTAGAAAGCTGGGATCAACATGATAGAAAGCTGTGCCGGGTTAAAAGCATTCATCTCTGGTGAATTCCCTCTGGCATAGTTGTGTCATGGAGCATTTCTCATTCTAGGGAAAAGGTGTAGAATTTGAAATACTGCCTCTTCTTCCATCTACAGAATTGTCAAATGACAAGGGATCAGTCTCTAATATCTTAAGGATGATACCAGAAAGTTTATAGCAGCAACAAAATATTGCAGATGCAAGAGATAAAACAGAAAAGAATAGTTATGAGAGGGTAGAAGCTCTAAGTATAAATTTTAGCTAAGTGTTTATTTTAAAGAAATGAGTACTTCACCCTCTTACTTCTCTTAATATAGTAATACATTTAGGATTTTATATTCAGAAAAACAAATCATTGTTATTGTTTAGCTTTTATGATGATGAAGTGAAATTTTTTTAAAAACAAACTTTCTGCTTTAGGATATCTTTAGATTTACAGAAAAATTGCAAGTATAGTAGAGTATCTTCTGCATTCAGTTTTATTATAGATAATGTCTTAAATTAACATGTACATTTGCCACAACTAATGAGCCAATACTGACACATTCATATTAACTAAAGTCCATTCTTTATTCAAATTTCCTTAGTTTTTAACCTAATGTTCTTTTTCTATTCCAGGAATCCATTCGGGATACCACATTACATTTAGTCATCATGTCTCCCAGGATCTTCTAGACTGGCAGTTTCTCAGAATCTCCTTGGTTTTGAGGAGTACTGATCAGATACTGATTTTTTAGAAAGCCTTTCCATTTGGGTTTGTCTGATGTTTTTCTCATGGTTAGAGTTAGACTGCAAGTTCTTGGAAGGAAGAACACAAGTAAAGTACCATTTTCATTACATTACATCCAAGGTACATACTAAGGTGACTTATCATTGATGTTAACCTTGATCACATGACTGAGGTAGTTAGTATTTGCCAGTTGTATCCACTGCAAGAGTACCCTCCATTTCCATTCTGTATTCTTTGGAAGAATGTCACTATGTGCAATCCACACTTGGAGATTTATGCTCTATCTTCTTGATGGTGGAATATCTACATAAAATATTTGAAATTCCTGTGTATGGGAGATTTGTCCTTTGCATCAGTATGGATCATGAGTATTAATTTTATACTTTGGGCAATATTTAAATACTACTTATTTTGTTGTTGAAATTGTTCCAAAGTTGGCCTTCAGGAGCTCTTTTAGTTGGCTCCTGTATCTTTTTGACATATCCTTATGATTTTGTTTCTTAAGTACTTCCTTACTTTCTGGTTCTATAAGACACTCTAGCATCATCTTGTATATCCTCTGCATTAGCCCTAGAATCATATTGGGGTATTGCTGCTTCTAGACTCTCTCATCAGACAGCTAGGAAATACAGTAAGTCCCCTACATACGAACCTTCAAGTTGTGAACTTTCAAAGATGTGAATATGTGTTCGCATGTCCAATCACGTAAGTTAGTTCACGTGTCTGGCATACATTGCCACATGCGTGCACCCTCTCCAAGTGGTTGTGCTTTTGCATACTTTACTGTACATTACTGTATAAAGTAGTACAGATTCTTAATTTCAAGCCCAGGATGTCTGGAATCATGTGTAAAAGCAGCAGCGATGTAGCTGGTACTACTATACTTTTCAAGGTACTGTACTGTAAGATTAAAAATGTTTTCTTTATTTTTTGTGTTTGCTTTTTTATGTATTATTTGTGTGAAAAATATTATAAACTTATTACAATACAGTACTATATAGCCGATTGTGTTAGTTGGGTACCTAGGCTAACTTTGTTGGACGTACAAACACACTGGACTTAATGAACATGCTCTCAGAATGGAACTCGTTCGAGTGTAGTAGACTTACTGTATATGAAATGATTTTAATTCATTCAATCACATATTAATTTTGAACTAAGTACCTGACACTTGGATGACAAATATAAATTATTTAGAGATGGAATACAGAACACTGTGTTGACTATAATGTGGCATTTAGGTGACATGACTGACTCATCATCTATAGAGTCCATGTTATGGTTATTTCTCAATTAGTAGGAATGGATCTCTCCTGCATACATTTCTTTTTTTAATGTTTATTTATTTTCTCATTAGTCATCCATTTTATACACATCAGTGTATACATGTCAATCCCAATCTCCCAATTAATCACACCCCACCCCACCCCCGCCGCTTCCACCACTTGGTGTACATACGGTTTTTTCTCCACTTCTGTGTCTCAATTTCTGCTCTGCAAACCGGTTCATCTGTAGCATTTTCTAGGTTCCACATATATGTGTTAATATACAATATATTTTTTTCTCTTTCTGACTTACTTCACTCTGTATGACAGTCTCTAGATGCATCCACATCTCTACAAATGAACCAATTTCGTTCCCTTTTATGGCTGAGTATTTTCCATTGTATATATGTACCACATCTTTATCCATTCATCTGTCAGTGGGTATTTAGGCTGCTTCCATGACCTGGCTATTAAAAATAGTGCTGCAATTAACATTGGGGTGCATGTATCTTTTTGAATTATGGTTTTTTTCTGGGTATATGCCCAGTAGTGGGATTGCTGGGTCATATGGTAATTCTATTTTTAGTTCTTTAAGGAACTTCAATAATGTTCTCCACAGTATCTGTATCAATTTACATTCCCACCAAAAGTGCAAGAGAGTTCCCTTTCCTCTACACCCTCTCCAGCATGTGTTGTTTGTATATTTTCTGATGATGCCCATTCTAACTGGTGTGAGGTGATACCTCATTGTAGTTTTGATTTGCATTTCTCTAATAACTAGTGACGTTGAGCAGCTCTCCATGTGCTTCTTGGCCATCTGTATGTCTTCTTTGGAGAAATGTCTATTTAGGTCTTCTGCCCATTTTTGGATTGAGTTGTTTGTTTTTTTTAATATTGAGCTGCATGAGCTGTTTATATATTTTGGAGATTAATGCTTTGTCTGATGATTCATTTGCAAATATTTTCTCCCATTCTGGGGGTTGTCTTTTAGTCTTGTTTATGGTTTCCTTTGCTGTGCTAAAGCTTTGAAGTTTCATTAGGTCCCATTTGTTTATTTTTGTTTTTATTTCCATTTCTCTAGGAGGTGGGTCAAAAAATATCTTGCTGTGATTTATGTCAAAGAGTGTTCTTCCTATGTTCTCCTCTAAGAGTTTTAAAGTGTCTGATCTTACATTTAGGTCTCTAATCCACTTTGAGTTTATTTTGGTGTATGGTGTTAGGGAGTGTTCTAATTTCATTCTTTTACATGTAGCTGTCCAGTTTTCCCAGCACCACTTATTGAAGCGACTGTCTTTTCTCCATTGTATATCCTTGCCTCCTTTGTCATAGATTAGTTGACCATAGGTGCATGGGTTTACCTCTGGGCTTTCTATCCTGTTCCATTGATCTATATTTCTGTTTTTCTGCCAGTACCATATTGTCTTGATTAATGTAGCTTTGTAGTATAGTCTGAAGTCAGGTAGTCTGATTCCTCCAGCTCTGTTTTTTTTCCCTGAAGACTGCTTTGGCTATTCATGGTCTTTTGTGTCTCCATACAAATTTTAAGATTCTTTGTTCCAGTTCCATAAAAAATGTCAGTGGTAATTTGATAGGGATTGCATTGAATCTGTAGATTGCTTTGGGTAGTATAGTCGTTTTCATGATATTGATTCTTCCAATCAAAGAACATGGTATATCGCTCCATCTGTTGGTATCGTCTTTAATTTCTTTCATCAGTGTCTTATAGTTTTCTGCATACAGGTCTTTTCTCTCCCTAGGTAGGTTTATTCCTAGGTATTTTATTCTTTTAGTTGCAATGGTAAATCGGAGTATTTCCTTAATTTCTCTTTCAGATTTTTCATCTTTAGTGTATAGGAATGCAAGAGATTTCTGTGCATTAATTTTGTATCCTGCAACTTTACCAAATCCATTGATTAGCTCTAGTAGTTTTCTGGTGGCATCAGTAGGGTTCTCTATGTATAGTATCATGTCATCTGCAAACAGTGACGGCTTTCCTTCTTCTTTTCCAATTTGTATTCCTTTATTTCTTTTTCTTCTCTGATTGCCGTGGCTAGGACTTCTAAAACTATGTTGAATAACAGTTGTGAGAGTGGATATCCTTGTCTTGTTCCTGATCTCAGAGGAAATGCTTTCAGTTTTTCACCATTGAGAATGATGTTTGCTGTGGGTTTGTTGTATATGGCCTTTATTATGTTAAAGTAGGTTCCCTCTATGCCCACTTTCTAGAGAGTTTTTATCATAAATCGGTGTTGAATTTTGTCAAAAGCTTTTTCTGCATCTATTGAGATGATCATATGGTTTTTATTCTTCAATTTGTTAATATGGTGTATCACACTGATTGATTTGCGTATATTGAAGAATCCTTGCATCATTCGGATAAATCCCATTTGATCATGGTGTATGATCCTTTTATTGTGTTGTTGCATTCTGTTTGCTAGTATTTTGTTGAGGATTTTTGCATCTATATTCATCAGTGATGTTGATCTGTAATTTTCTTTTTTTGTAGCATTTTTGTCTGGTTTTGGTATCAGGGTGATGGTGGCCTCATAGAATGAGTTTGGGAGTGTTGCTTCCTCTGCAATTTTTGGGAAGAGTTTGAGACGGATAGGTGTTAGCTCTTCTCTAAATGTTTGATAGAATTCACCTGTGAAGCCATGTGGTCCTGGACTTTTGTTTGTTGGAAGACTTTTAATCACAATTTCAATTTCATTACTTGTGATTGGTCTGTTCATATTTTCTATTTCTTCCCGGTTTAGTCTTGGAAGTTTATATCTTTCTAAGAATTTGTCCATTTCTTCCAGGTTGTCCAACTTATTGGCATAGAGTTGCCTTGTAGTAGTCTCTTAGGATGCTTTGTATTTCTGAGGTGTCTATTTTAACTTTTCCCTCTTCATTTCTAAGTTTATTGATTTGAGTCCTCTCCCTTTTTTTCTTGATGAGTCTGGCTAATGGTTTATCAATTTTGTTTATCTTCTCAAAGAAACAGCTTTTAGTTTTATTGATCTTTGTTATTGTTTTCTTTGTTTCTATTTCATTTATTTCTGCTCTGATCTTTATGATTTCTTTCCTTCTGCTAACCTTGGGTTTTGTTTGTTCTTCTTTCTCTAGTTCCTTTAGGTGTAACGTCAGATTGTTTATCTTTCTTGTTTCTTGAGGTAGGCTTGTATAGCTATAAACTTCCCTCTTAGAACTGCCTTTGCTGCATCCCATAGGCTTTGGATTGTCATGTTTTCATTGTCATTTGTCTCTAGGTATTTTTTGATTTCCTCTTTGATTTCTTCAGTGATCTCTTGGTTATTTAGTAACGTATTGTTTAGCGTCCATGTGTTTGTGTTTTTTAAGGTTTTTTTCCTCTAATTGATTTCTAATCTCATAGCACTGTTGTCAGAAAAGACGCTTGATGTGATTTCAATTTTGTTAAATTTACTAAGGCTTGATTTGTGATCCAAAATGTGATCCATCCTGGAGAATGTTCCATGTGCACTTGAGAAGTAATTGTAATCTTCTGTTTTTGAATGGAATGTCCTATAAATATCAATTAACTCTATCTAGTCTATTGTGTCATTTAAAGCTTGTGTTTTCTTATTAATTTTCTATTTGGATGATTTGTCCATTGGTGTAAATGAGGTGGTAAAGTCCCCCACTATTACTGTGTTACTGTCAATTTCCTCTTTTAGAGCTGTTAGCAGTTGCCTTATGTATTGAGGTGCTCCTATGCTGGGTGCATATATATTTACAATTGTTATATCATCTTCTTGGATTGGTCCCTTGATCATTATGTAGTGTCCTTCCTTGTCTCTAGTAACAGTCTTTGTTTTAAAGTCTATTTTATCTGATATGAGTATTGCTACTCCAGCTTTCTTTTGATTTCCATTTGCATGGAATATCTTTTTCCATCCCCTCACTTTCAGTCTTTATGTGTCCCTAGGTCTGAAGTGGGTCTCTTGTAGACAGCATATATATGGGTCTTGTTTCTGTATCCATTCAGCAAGCCTGTGTCTTTTGGTTGGAGCATTTAATGCATTCACATTAAGGTAATTATCGATACATATGTTCCTATGTCCATTTTCTTAATTGTTTTGGGTTTGTTTTTGTAGGTTCTTTCTTTCTCTTGTGTTTCCTTTAGCATTTGTTGTAGAGCTGGTTTGGTGGTGCTGAATTCTCTTAGCTTTTGCTTGTCTGTAAAGCTTTTGATTTCTCCATCGAATCTAAATTAGATCCTTGCTGGGTAGTCTTGGTTGTAGGTTCTTCCCTTTCATCATTTTAAGTATATCATGCACTCCCTTCTGACTTGTAGAGTTTCTGCTGAGAAATCAGCTGTTAACCTTATGGGAGTTCCCTTGTATGTTATTTGTTGTTTTTCCCTTGATGCTTTTAATAATTTTTCTTTGTCTTTAATTTTTACCAGTTTGATTACTGTGTGTCTCAGCGTGTTCCTCCTTGGGTTTATCCTGTATGGGACTCTCTGTGCTTCCTGGACTTGGGTTGCTATTTCGTTCCCCATGTTAAGGAAGTTTTCGACTATAACCTCTTCAAATATTTTCTCGGGTCCTTTCTCTCTCTGTTCTCCTTCTGGGACCCCGATAATGCAAATGTTGTTACGTTTAATGTTATCCCAGGGGTGTGTTAGGCTCTCTTCATTTCTTTTCATTCTTTTTTCTTTATTCTGTTCTGCAGCAGTGAATTCCACCGTTTTGTCTCCCCGGTCACTTATCCATTCTTATGCCTCAGTTATTCTGCTATTGACTCCTTCTCGTGTATTTTTTATTTCAGTTATTGTATTGTTCATCTCTGTTTGTCTGTTCTTTAATTCTTCTAGGTCTTTGTTAGACATTTTTTGCATCTTCTCAATCTTTGCCTCCATTCTTTTTTCGAGGTCCTGGATCATCTTCACTATCATTATTCTGAATTCTTTTTCTGGAAGATCACCTATCTCTATTTAATTTAGTTGTTTTTCTGGGGTTTTGTCTTGTTCCTTCATCTGGTACATAGCCCTCTGCCTTTTCATCTTGTCTATCTTTCTGTGAATGTGGTTTTTGTTCCATAGGCTGCAGGATTGTTGTTCTTCTTGCTTCTGCTGTCTTCCCTCTGGTGGATGAGGCTATCTAAGAGGCTTGTGGAAGTTTCTTAATGGGAGGGACTGGTGGTGGGTAGAGTGGCTGTTTCTGAGCTCTGATGGGCAGAGCTCAGTCAAACTTTAATTTGCTTGTCTACTGATGGGTGGGGCTGGGTTCCCTCCCTGTTGGTTGTTCAGCCTGAGGCGACTCAACACTGGAGCCTACTTGGGCTCTTTGGTGGGGCTAATGGCAGACTCTGGGAGGGCTCATGCCAAGGAGTACTTCCCAGAACTTCTGCTTCCAGTGTATTTGTCCCTTGGAGATCCACAGCTGCCCCCCGCCTCTGCAGGAGACCCTCCAACACTAGCAGGTAGGTCTGGTTCAGTCTCCTATGGGGTCACTGCTCCTTCCCCTGGGTCCTGGTGTGCACACTACTTTGTGTGTGCCCTCCAAGAGTGGAGTCTCTGTTTCCCCCTGTCCTGCCAAAGTCCTGTAATCAAATCCCGCTAGCCTTCAAAGTCTGTTTTTCTAGAAATTCCTCCTCCCGTTGCCAGACCCCCTGGTTGGGAAGCCTGACGTGTGGCTGAGAACCTTCACTCCAGTGGGTGGACTTCTGTGGTATAAGTGTTCTCCAGTTTGTGAGTCACCCACCCAGCAGTTATGGGATTTGATTTTATTGTGATAGCGCCCCTCCTACCATCTCATCGAGGCTTCTCCTTTGTCTTTGCATGTGGGGTATCTTTTTTGGTGAGTTCCAGTGTCTTCCTGTCAGTGATTGTTCAGCGGTTAGTTGTGATTCCGGTGTTCTCAAAGAGGGAGTGAGAGCATGTCCTTATACTCCACCATCTTGAACCAATCTCCCCTCCTGCATACATTTCTGAAACTGTTTGAAAAGTCTAAGAGTATAGTATACAGAAAAGTGCAAAGGCCCTCAGAAGAACTAGCTTTTCCTCTTTAGCACTTTGCCCTATTCAAGAAGCCATGAACAAAACAGTATTGTTTATAGTGTCAGTGTCAATGTTTTAAGAAACGCTCTGTAGAAAACCATTATATACATGAGTACCAAATTCAACTAAGCAGTTGCCAAGGAGCTATTTATTTTGTCAGTGCATTTGATAAGTTTTAGATACTCACTAGCAACTTTCCTGAGTCTTCCTTGACAACAGATTTTGCCCTATTATGTGTGTTTAGATGTGGTAAGTCATGGCTATATAGGATGTAATTAAAATGTTCTAGGAGCACCGAAAATTCCAGTTCCTCTATTCAAGGGGTCACCTTACATGAACTAATGCTAACTGAATACTAGTTTCTTTCCATCTGTGTGACATGACTTCTATGAAAATACACCCCCCCAAATAAGGTTTGCCACCTCTCTTCTCCCCATTGTCCCAACTTCTATTTCACAAATGAATTTTGTATAAATCCCTGACAAGATCCCTCAAGTCACAAAGCTTGTTTGTGTTTTTTAGCACTGAACATCTAAAATCAATTTCATTCACATTTGATCAGGGTGCAAATGTAATATCATTCATACATTAGACTTTCAAAGTGAGACAAAACTGTACCTTCCGTTTATTCTTTATAATATTATCTACATTTTGTGTTAAAAAGTGATATATTTTATATAAGAGAATCATGAGATGCTTCTTGAGGCAATGCACTGTGAATCCAAACTGATTTGTAGACTAAAATCTGTCAACTTTTCCCTGGATCTAGTTGTGCCAGGATATACTGGTCACCTCTTCCAGCAACTTATAAAAGATAAGGCCCTAAGCATAGAAAGCAAACCAGGGGAACTCTTTATTATTTTGCCAGGGAACACAGTTCAGAGCACATCTATTTATGCATGGCTTTAAACAGCCTTACTTGGTTTCTCATGAATCAACACTTCAATGACTACCTTCTGTACTCTGCCACCCTGACATGAATTTTTTAAAGTGTATTTCTAAAAACAGAACAGAGAATTTGATGTAATGTGTATATACAAATATACTGGCTATGAAATAACTGAAAGCATCACAGCTATTTATTGAAGCTAGGTACACTTACATGAGTCACCTCTCTTCTCACAAATGACTACATATGAAAATTTCCTAAAAATTCAAAGGCCAGATCATATAGACTTATTTGTTATAATAACTAACATATAGATGCTTATTGGAAACAATAATAAGGTACACTGAGAAGCCTCATAAAGTGTGAAAATTTGTATTAATATTACTTTAGTATGCTGGAATCAAAGGGGACTACCTTTCCATGACTTGCCTGTTTTGAAAAACCATATGGAAGAGATAACTCAGTATTCATCCTCAGGGGGAGAAAAATTAGTTTTAAATTCCAGGAAGGACACTGAGGAAGAGTTGGCTTGATGAAGGCAGATAAAGTATCTTAGGTAAATTCACTAGGCAGGCTGTTTAACTTCACCCACCGATGCAGCAATCATCATTAGAATTCATTATAATTATAGATGTGAAGGACCAGCTCCCCTTTTTACTTGCTGAGTGCTCTCAGACAAATCATATAACCTCTCTTTGTCTCAGTTTTCAATCCCATCTCCTGCCCTCAGGTTCAAATGAAATATTCTTTGGCCATAGTTTGAAAACTGTTTAAGTCTATATAAATGTAAAGACTTGATATTCCTATGATTATTTTCATCTATCATGTAATAATGATTACAATTATTCAGTATTCACCATGAATAGGTACTATTCCAAGTGGTTTACATGGATTATCTCATTTAATTCTCACTACTTCATGAAGTAGGTATTATAATTTTCCCCATTTGACAGATGAGCAAACAGTTTCAGGACGCTTAAGTAATTTTTCCAAGGTCTCATAGTAGTAGAGCCAAGATTGGACCCCTAGCAGCATGATTTAAAGCCTGCATTATTAAAGAATGTTATAGCATGAAAAGTGGCTGCAAATTCTAGCAGAGGACTCTAATGAAAATATGATGGTTATTTGTAGCTCTACATCCATCCCTTAAGTTCAGAAGGTCACAGGACAAATGCTCCCCTGAAAGGGCAGAAAAGTGTCTAATGTTAACAAAATTTAAATTGGTTGATAATATCAGTTTCTACAAATTGGGACTACCTGAAGCAGGTGTTCTATTAATTTATCACATCAATCTAGAATTTTCAGACACATGAAGCATAAATCTCTCTCGGGTGTGGAAGTGGAGATGGGAGTCTAGCTTAAACTAGTCAATGTATTTTTCTGCATAACTATGTGGCTGGATACAACTAACTTTTATGATAATGAAGATAACTTGGGAAAATGGAAACATACAGAAAACTCAAAAACACCATGTAACTTATTATTTTCAGTTTCTTTCCTTACCCAACCTGATTACCAGAGCTGATTAAATGGACTGATTCAAGTTTTCCCTTCTCTCTTAACATCTGCAAATATGGGGATGCTTAAGGAACAGTGTTAACTAGAATCAGCGAAAAGCAAATGGAAACCATTCAAATCAGCCTGGGTAATCTATAAACTACTAAGAGTTTCTTCCCTTTATATTCCAGATTACTTACTACCTATCTCTGTTCCTTCACATGGCTGTATGTGTTCCTGCCATTTATATATGTAGAGTGTCACTTGTAATTTCCTTTTCCACCACTGGATTGCAAATCTCTAAAGGGTAAAGACTATAGCATTGCCCAGACTACCATGCTCTCTATCCACTGCTTTGACAGATATTCCGAGTCACAGAATTTGCTAACCTGACACTTAACATGTCACAGCAGTTATTTTTACCTATTTGTTATATCATTGCCAGCAGCAGTTGTCATGCAGTAGTCAGGAATACAGGAAAGTTCCACACTAGGAAGTCAGCTATTTTTACCCAGATTCCCCTGAATCTTTTTCACCCTTTGAATGACACTGAAATAATCTGCCTATATTATTGCCTGAATAAGGAAACTGAAGATCCCAGTACATTTTCTTGATTTACTCCCAACTCAGTATAACTCTAGATAACTGTTTTTCTCTATGGAAGAAGTCAATTCTACCCCCAAATCCCCCAACAGCCCTGAATGTGAGCAGACAGATTACTTATACAATCCCTTAAATCTTCTGATAAGCAGTCATATCAAAACTTTATACTCTATTTGGCTTATTTCTTCCAAAATGTTTGCACATGAAATTCCTCATCTTGAAAATAAATTTGATATTCTAAAAATTAGAGAAATACCTAAAATGTTTATGGCATGCTGAAATGGAAGAAAACTTGCTTTTCATCAGCCTGAATTACTACTGGCTTGGAAAATAAATCATAACTTAATTTTGACAATAATACAATGTAAAATGGAAAAATATGTTAAAATAAGATTGAATCTGTATGGTGAAAACATAAAATCTGAATGTAGGTGTTTCACTTATTCACTCAAAATATGTTTACTGAGAACCTACTATGAGTCAGGCACTAGTGTTAAACAAGACAGATAAAGTCCATGACTTCATGGGGTTTACATGTTAGAGGAGAGAGATAATTAACAAATTTGGGCTTTATTCCAAATATGTCAGAATGAAACTAATCAAGACTTTAACAGAAAATACTGGGTGGTGGTTGGGGGATGGGGGAAACAGAGGAACAAGTTAAATGATGTAATAAATAAACACAGATAAATCCAGAATATGGGACATTCTATAAAACAAACATCTGGTCTTTTCTAAAAATTACATGAGAAAAAATGAAGACTGCTCTAGAAAAAAAGATTTAAAGAGACATAATTAAATGCCATGCATGAACCTTGATTTTATCCCAGTTCAGTAAAAAACAGGTATATGAGGTTTCTTTTTAGAGTGATGGAAATGTTCCAAAATTACATTGTGGTGATGGCTGCACAACTTTTGTAAATTTGCAGTAAGTCATTGAATATTACATTTAAAATGAATAATTTTCACGGTGTGAAAACTATACCTAAATAAAGCTGTTAAAAATGATTTTGAAGGGACACCTAGAGATATCTAATATTGATAGGTATTAGATGACATCAGGGAATTATTTTTAATTACCTTAAATATTATAATATTAAGAGTATGGAAGAGAATTCCCTTATTTTTAGGAGATGCAAACTGAAGAAATTGCATATGAAGCATCATGAGTTCTGAAACTTAATTTTAAATTGTACAGCAAAACAAAGAAAGCAAATACAGCAAAATGATTAAAGTTTTTTGCTCTAGGTTATGAGTGTATAGGTGTTCACTGCAAAAGTCTTTCAAGTTTTCTATGTGCCTGAAAATTTCATAATAAAAAGTTGGAAAATAAATTAATTTTTGAGAGAAAAAGAGAGAGCCATTGGAAGATATGAAGTAAGGAATGATAATGATCTGTTGTTTTTGTCTATCTTAACAAACAAATTGGACCTACTTGCTGTATGATTTGATCAGTTAGACAGAAATCTCTCAATAGCTGAAGGCTGAATAAATTGACTGCATTGGAAGATAACTGATTATGAAATCACAAATAGACTTGGCCTAATGTCCTGTCTGTAGCAGTATAAACAATGGTCATGCAACTCACCTTTCCATTCTACTTCCTATCTGTTCCACCTTTTACATTTCAATTTTGACTGGTTTACTTTTGTTGTGGCCAACACATAAAGTCAAGGATCCCTATACTCTTGGCATAAAAAAGATCCTAAATGAGTCTATGGGCTCCAACCTAAATAATCCTGGTCACTGCTTATTTCCTCAACCTTATCTTCTGCCCCACTCATCCTCCTCCCTCTCTGTGCTTCAAATTCAATGGCCTTTCAGTATCTCTGATGTGCCATATTCACTCTACCCAGGGCCTCTGCAAGTACTATTCTCCCTCCCTAAGTGCAACTTGAATAACATTTATTTAGCGAAGTCTTTTCTGATGTCCTGGAAAAAGTTCAGTCTGACAATTATGCTCTTATAGAACTTTGTGCTTTTTCTTTTAATATTCATTGCAATGAATATTATCTAATTATCTGTGTAATCATTTGTTTAATACCATTTCTGTTCACTAGATTATGGGTTCTATAAGGAAAAGATCTATGTGTATTGTGTTCACTACTGAAGCTCTTAAAAAAAAAAAACAGCATAGAAACCTGCTACTGTTTCATTTGAACCAATAAAAACCACCTGTCTTAACCCTATTTCCCCTTTTATCTACTGCTCCATTTCTCTGTTGTTCTTTTTTATTACAACTCCTGGAAAGAGCTGTTTACAGTAAGTCCCCTACCTACGAACGAGTTCCATTCTGAAAGCGCATTCGTAAGTCCAACAAAGTCAGTCCTAGGTACCCAACTAACACAATCGGCTATATAGTACCATACTGTAATAGGTTTATAATACTTTTCACATAAATAGTACATAAAAAAAAAACACAAAAATAAAGAAAACATCTTTAATCTTATAGTATAGTACCTTGAAAAGTATAGTGGCTTGAAATAAAAATACTGTACTACTGTACTCTATACAGTACTATACAGTAAAGTACACAAAAGCACAACCACTTGGAGAGGGTGCACGCATGTGACAATTGTACGCCAGACACGTGAACTTATGTGATTGTACATGTGAACACATTTTCGCATCTTTGAAAGTTTGCAACTTGAAGTTTCATATGTAGGGGACTTACTGTATACAGTTTTCAACTCTTCTCTTCCCATTCTTTCTTGAACCCACACCCATGGGACTTTCACCTCAACCACTCCATCAGAACTTTTGTTGTCCAGGTCATTAATCACCTCTATGCCACTAAGTCTAATGATGAATTCTCATTTTTATCTTAACTTCATCAATCAGCATCAATTGACAGACTGGATCACTCACTCCCTCCTCCTGGAAACACTTACCTCAAATGGCTTCCAACATTACAAACATTCAGTTTTCCTCTCACTTTTCCAGCTGCTTCTTTCCAATCTGCTTTCCAGCTTCTTCCATTTTGACCAAAGATAAGAAATGAGATAATATTTGTTAAAGTCCTTGCATAAGTTTGCAGTATGTTTTAGGTTATAGAACTAAAACTTAAAGTACAAAAAAAAAATGTAACCAAATTTGAAGAGGTACACTGACCAGAAGAAAAGGTTCTTTTATTCAGGCAAAGTAATAACCCTCCTTAAAAGGTTATGATTAGCACTTTCTCACCATTACAGTTATTTATTCAATTGTAAATATCTACTATAAGTAACTACAGATTATTCCCTGCTTTTATACTTTTCCTTTTCCTACCTATAATTGGTCACCTAATGTATTCCTTCCTCATTGCCAATTGACACTCCTCTACCCTCAAAGGAATCTTTGTTCTGAAACCCAATTTCTTTAAACAAAATTCTTCCCCAACACCTGGACTCCTATTTTATATTTCTATAGTGCTTTCAAATTTACAAAGTAAGTTAATAAAAGAGCAATATTGGGGTAAATTTTATGAAATAATTTAACAACCCAAAACAGTCTAAGGAATAAATTAATTTTCTACTTTCTTTGGTGTCCCTAAACTTTGATGACCAACACAGACTGACCAACATAACCCTTTCTGAGAGCAATAATAGATATTACTCTAAGACACTAACTCAAAGTGTGGCCCCAGGACCCATGGGAGTCTCCAACAACTTTTCAAGTTGTCTGCAGGCTTCTCTTTTTTCCAACTATGTTATTTGTGTGAGGCCTAATTTTTTTTCATATACTTCAACCAAAACATCATATCTAAACAAATTGTAGAAACAGATATGAGAATAATTAAGTCAGCATTAAAGAGATTTAAAAACGTAAACTAATACATGTCTGTTCATTAAATGTTTTTAATTTTGAAAATATAATTACTTTTCACAAAACGTTATCTAGTTAAAATTTAATGGTCTTATTATTGGTATTTTAAAACGGATTAATAAATATTTTTAAAATTTCTCAGTTTTAGATTTTAGTACCACAAATATAAATAACTATTATATATCAGATATTCTTGCCCACATAAACAAACACTCCTTGGGGTCTTCAGTAATTTCTAATAGTGTAAAGGAATCCTTAAACCAAATGGTTTGACAACTACTCCTCTGAAAAAATGTTTCTTGATGTATGTCCACTGACCATCTGCATCAGAGCTATCTGGGATACTTGATAAAAATATAGATTTCTGGACTCCATATAAGACCTACTAAATCATAACTTCTGGGGTCATGAACTTATATTTTTACCACGGCCTTCAGGTGATTCTTATGCACACTAATGTTAGAAAAATCTAATAAAGAAGTATATAGACTTTGGAGTCTGATGGATTCAAACTCTAATTCTGCCACTTTCTGTTTATCACCCTAGCCTATACCACTCTCTACCAACCGATTTCCTGCTCTTACTTTCCCCTCACCCCATCTCCTGAATCCTCTTCCAACTGCATATCCTCAGTTAAATAGTTCCTGATTTCCAGAGTAAGATGGAAAATTTCTATGTAAGAGGTGTTTAGGGGCAGCAATCTGATTCTTAGAGAAAGTTAGGGACTCAAAAGTTGCACTTCCATAGGAAGCACATTGCTTTTACTTAGATTGTTTCATTTGGGGCAGCTATGTGGAGACGATAAGATTTTGGAGGGGGTAATATCACCTAGGCTACACCTCGGCATTATCACTTACCTATTTGCTTCTGCTGCTGAACAGGGAAGACCTCAGAGGATTTTATTTTCTATTTTTCACCTTGGAGCACATAGCACAGTGAAGATGGCAGCCATTTGGTCTTTCCTTAGCCCTGCCCCAAGTCGGTTATCCTTACAAAGCTGTCATCCACTTCCTCAATGTTCACTGTGATTTGCATACACAGTTCTGAACAATCAGAGGTCTGAAACTGGTTTCAGATGTCACTGGTTTACCCAGTTAACAGAAACCTAACAGAAATCTGTGAAATTTTGCCCAGCAGTGAACAATCGCTTTAAGAACCACAGGCTTATTTAAATATAGAAAAATTTTCTGTAGACCAGTGCTATTCAAGGTATAGTCCACTGAAGCACAAGCTCAGAATCATATAGGTCATTTTTTTAAACATGCAGAGTCCTATGCTTCATCCCAGACCAAGTATTATCATAGTCTCTGGGAGTAAGACCTCTGAATTTGTAATTTTAATAATTTCCTCAGGTTATTATGGTAGAAAGTACAAAAACCATTGCCCTGAGGAAATTTCAACAAGAAACAATAAAAATAAGAGGAAACATAAGCATATTCTGTATCACCACCTAGTTCTTTAATTGATAACAAATGGATAAATGATGTCACCCACATGCTTTTCCATATAGGCATAATATTTGCTTTAATCTATGTAAGACTTTATACGATTCTATCAGTGTGCCAGTAGTACCAGGATGAGGGAGGCTAATTCACACTAACTAAAGTCACACTATATCAATGTATAAATCAGATGCCCATCCACTAGTTTATAATTGGAAATATTATAAACACAGGAATGTTCAGTTTGATAACCAGCATATCCTAAATCTATTAGATAATACATGTACAAAACAAAATTACAATCATAAATTACCATGGTGAGCCTGGAATCATTAAAAAAGGAGTCAGTAAATATTCTTAATGATTACTGCCTCAAGATTTAATCTGATCTACCTACCAATCTCCACCATTGGGTTGGGGACTAGAGTATTCCAATCTGATAATCAGGGCACTCTCTTTTCTAGCCATTTCTGTAAACTCACAGCTAGTTCTATGATTTTCCCTAATGTAGTAATTTACTTTCTAATAATTCAGTCTTCCATTAACTGATTAGATTTTACCTTTTCAATTTATGAACACATTCTATTCATGCCTCCCTGAAGCTCAACCAAAACTTTGAGTGTTTCCAAATTGAATTATCTACTCACAAGCAGGCTCTTGGGTTAATTTTGCAGGTGGCTTATCTTCTATGGCTTTTAATTTTTCTCAACTTCACCTTGAGTTTTTGACCCCATTGCACAGCAAAAAGGCAAAACTATGGAGACAACAAAAAAAAAATCAGTGGTTGCCAGGGATGGGGCTATGGGGGAGGGAGATGAATAGGCAGAGCACAGAGGATTTTTAGGGCAGTGAAAATACTCTGTATGATACTATAATGGTGTACACATGTCATCATACATTTATCCAAACCCAGAGAATGTACAACACCAAGAGTGAACCCTAAGGTAGACTTTGGGTGATTATGATGTGTCAGTGTAGGTTCATCTTTGGTTAAAAAAAATACCATTCTGGTGAGTGATGTTGATAACGGGGGAAGCTATGCATGTGTGGAGGGCAGAGAGTATATAGGAAATCTCTGTACCTTTCTCTCAATTTTGCTGTAAACCTAAAACTGCTCTAAAAAATAAAGTCTTAAAAAAAGACATTCCAAATGAAATTACTATAAATGATAAGCATGTTGTACCATCTTTCCCAAAAGATGTTCAGCCATATTGGCATTTCCATCTTTTTACATCTCTACTCCACTTTGTCTGGTTTTGTTTTTGCTTTTTTTGATCTTATCTTAACCTTCTAAACAAATGAGATGATTCCTTTCCTGCCAACCCAATGCAATTCTTCTCTGTGGGCACTCATTCTTATCTGAAGATTTTTTAAAAGGTCTAAAATATGTGTTTTTCACTGGCTGATAATCAACATTTATTTTTTAATGAAGACTGTATTTATAATTCATTTATCTAGGAAATTCTTTTTTCAGTCTTTGTTTAGGCCTCATAGATTGTGGAAGTATTTCAAAAGAGCAACTTGAGGAAAGCTAACCTTGTTGTTACTTCAAAGTTATGGAAGCTCATTATGAAACTTTTATTCAAAAGCATTAGTTATGAAAAGCAAAAACAATAAAATTAGTATTAAAATGCATGGATATGTGGTAAATTGAGAAGGACCTTAGATTTAGAAAAGGGTTCTAATGCTGCATCTTAGCTATACTAGTTATATAACCTTAGGCTATTCTTTTAGCCTCTGTGAGCCCAGTCTTCACATTGACAAAATAAGAAAAGTTGTCTCTGTCTATTTTATGGGTTTGGTTGAAAATCAAATAAGGTAATATATGTGAACATACTTCAAAAAGGTAAATGTTACAGGCTGATGTAATTTCATATTCTTATAATTGTTAGTATTAAGAATTATCATGATATCATGAGGGCATAAAGGGAGGATCTATGACAAATTTTGAAATCAAAGGATATCTGAGTGACATTACACACACACACACACACACACACACACACACACACACACATACAATGGTAAGGTTTTAGGAGGGTGCTATAAAAAATACAGATTGCTATGCAAATGTTGTGCATCACGTATACCCCACTTGCACACATATTATTCTTTACTCTTTTTTGTGTCCAGTCCATCCTCCACACTGCTAACTCTAGTCACCTTTCTTTAAAGTTGGTCACTCCCTAATGTTTATTTAATTAAATTTGAATTCCTTACTTTGGCAGAATGACCCTGATCTTGAGCTTCTCCAAGCTCATTTCTCCTTAATTTTCTTCCTCTTATTCTCTCTTCTTCCTCCATGTATCAATGAAATCCCTATGCTTCAGCCACATAAAATACCTCACTATTCCTCAGATATTCCAGTATCTTTCCTAACTCTTTGACTTTGTACAAACATGTTGTTTCCTTTGCCTAAAATACCTTTCTTTTAATCCCCAACTTTCCAGATCCTCCTAGCAGGAAACAATTTCTTTCTCCTTTATGTTTCCATGGCATGTTCACTAATTCATTCAGCCAATATTTATTGAGTGCTTACTCTGTGCCCAGCACTGTGCTGGAAAATGCTGGTGACATTACAATACAATCACGGTCCCTAAACTCATAGATTTTAGGACCACTCATATTAAATAAATAACCTACAAATAACTATATAATTAAAACTGTGATAGTGCTATAAAGAAAATGCATAGGGTTTGATAACAGCACATAGCTAGTACTTAGTAAATGGGATCAGGGAAGACCTTTCTTTGAAAGAGGGATTTAAAATAAGACCTGAAAGATGAATAGTCATGAGCCAGGTAAAGAGGATGAGGGCCAATTCAAAGCAGAAGGAAAAACATATATGAAGGTACTGAGACAGGAGTGAGCTTGGCTCCATCAAGAAACAATAGGCTAATATGACTGGAGGGTAATGATTAATGGTGATGGTGGCATGGGAAAATGCTGAGGAAATGGGCAGGAGCATGATCATGAAGGACCTTATTGACAATACTAAAGATTTTGAACTTTGTCCAAAAACTCATGGGAAAAGTTCTGAATAGAGGAGAAATAGAGACATGCTCATATTTGTATTTTAGAAAAATCATTCTCTCTACTATGTGGAAAAGAGATAGGAGATAAGATTGGATACAGAAGGAATGTTAGTCTAGGTGAGATATGACGGTTAGTTGGACTAGGTTGGGGCTAGAATGCTATGGCTCTTGAATAACATACTTAACTGGGCAACATATTGTACATCAAATGTGGAACCACTGAAAATTTTAAGCAGGGAAGTGACGTTATCATATATTCATTTTTAAAAGATCACTTTGCCCCACGTATGAATAAATGATATTTTGGTTTAAGAAGGGATGCAGGAGACCAGGTATGATAATTTGGATGGGGTGGTGGCAGTTGATGAAGATGGTCTGGACTAGGATGTTGGCACTAGAGTAGGAGACAAATGAGCAGATATGAGATACTATTTTGGAGGTAGAAGCAAGAGGACTTGGTGACTGATTGGATATGGGGTAAGGGAGAAAAAGAAATCAAGGATAACTACCAAGTATCTGGAACTCATTAGACAGAGGTGCCATTTATTGAGATGAGGTCACTAAAGAAGATTAGTAGTAAAATGTGGGTGAGCAAATTCATTTCTGTACATGCTAATTTTGAGATGTCTGCTAGACATCCAAATGGAGATTCTGAAAAGGCAGTTGATTATGAGTCTGGGGTTCCAAGGATGCACACTTGGCTGTCCACCTGATATTGATACTTCAGACTCTGAAGACTTATAGACTTGAAGCATACTTGCAGACTCTGATGCTACATGGAGAATTCCTTTAGGGTAGCAATAATGATTAATTCATCTATTGTCTCCTGTGGTATCAAACACATAAGAAATGCTCGATATATCTGTTTATTTGAATTAAATTATGTAGTCAATTTCAGTCACTGTTTCATCACAACTCTAAACACATAATCAATGCTATACAAAAAAAATTATTCAGTAACCCATATGTTTTGTCTTTACATGACAAGTGGTAGTTTAACATGTTTTTTTTTTTTTTTTTTTTTTTTGGGTACGCGGGCCTCTCACTGTTGTGGCCTCTCCCGTTGTGGAGCACAGGCTCCGGACGCGCAGGCTCAGCGGCCATGGCTCACGGACCCAGCCGCTCCGCGGCATGTGGGATCTTCCCGAACCGGGGCACGAACCCGTGTCCCCTGCATCGGCAGGCGGACTCTCAACCACTGCTCCACCAGGGAAGCCCTAACATGTTTTTTGAATGAATTGGCATAACTCAATAGATATTCTATCACCGGGCTTTTGGAATTAGAAGTGCTTGGAACACAAATTCTCATAAAAATACACACATGTTAGAACTTCCAGCTATGGCTAGGTGAGGAGGTTAGGAAATATTTCCGAAAAGCACTATAAACCTGGAGAAGATTAAAAAAGCAACCATTTCAGCACTCTGGAAATTGACCAAAACTATATATCCATCTGAGGAGTGTTTATTCGTGAAACATCACTGACCTTGCAGTACAAACTGTGGGAATCTGTGGCATTAGGATCTGGAGCTGCTCCCATACCCTCCACCCTCCAGTTCATTCAGCACAGAGTTTCTGTCAGGACTTATACACTAAAAGTCACAAAACATTGCTGAGAGAAATTAAAGAATACCTGAATAAATAGATATTTCATGCTCTTATATAGGAAGACTCAATGTTATCAAGATAGTAATTCATCCTCAATTGATGGATAGACTAAATGCAACCCCTCTCAAAGTCCCAGCTGGCTTCTTTGCAGAAACTGATATTGATGCGCTGATCTTAAATTTCATATGGAAATACAAGGGACCAGAACAGCCAAAACAAACTTGAAAATGTGGAACAAAATTGGAGGACTCACATTTCCCAATTTCAAAACTTAAGATAAAGCCACAGTTAATCAGACAGTGTAGTATTGGCCCAAAGATAGGCATATAGATAAGTGGAACAGAATTCAAAGTTCAGAAATAAATTCTAAAATTTATGGTCAGTAGATTTCCAACAAAGGTACCAAGACAATTCAATGGGGGAAAGGATAGTTTTTTCAACAAAGGAGTTGGGACAACTGGATACCCACATTTAAAAAAAAAATAGAGAGGGAATTCCTTGGCAATCCAGTGGTTAGGACTCGGTGCTTTCACTGCTGAGGGCACAGGTTCAGTCCCTGGTTGGAGAACCAAGATCCCGCAAGCTGCATGGTGCGGCCAAAAAAAAAAAAAAATTAGAGAAATAAATTAGACCCTTAATTCGTACCATATACAAGAAATTAACACAAAATGGATCACAGACCCAAATTTAAGAGCTAAAATATATAACTTCTAGGAGAAAATATAGGAGAAAATATTCATGACCTTGAGTAGGGCAGAGAGTTCTTAGATACAATATCGAAAGCATGATACATAGAAGAAAAAATTGATCAATTTGAATGTATCAACTTTCGCTCCTCAAAAGTCACCAATAAGAAAATAAAAGTACAAGCCACAAACTAAAAGAAAGCATTTGCAAATGATAGATCTAATAAAAAGCTTGTTGATCCACAGCCATGGCCAGTCCAGGGGCTGCTTTCTGCTGTCTGGGTGCCTTGTCCGGAGTGGGGGCCTTAGGCCTGGCCTCCTATGGGGCACACTTAGCCCAGTTCCTGGATGCCTACAGGAAGGAGCTCTTTCACAAGACCAACAAACACCACTTTTTACACAGCCTGGCCCTGCTAGGGGTGCTCCTGTGCAGAAAGTCCCTCTGGGCAGGGTTACTGCTAGCTTCTGGAACTACCTTTTTCTGCACCAGCTTTAACTACCAGGCTCTGAGTGGACACCCCAGCGCCCATACTTTGGCCCCTGTGGGAAGGAGCCTGCTACTCTTGGGCTGGCTTGCCTTGGCTCTTTGAGCTTCCTTGTGTTTAATTTCTGGGGACATTTTTTAGAATTGGAGCAGGGATGGGATTAAAAGAGAAAGGCAAATTAAAAAAATAATAATAAACTAAGAAGCTTGTATATAGAATATTTGAATAACTCTTACAACTCAATAATTATTAGGAAGACAAAAAACTAATTAAAAATAGGCAAATGATTTGATTAGACATTTCATCAAACAAGTTATGAATAGCTGAAAAGGATATGAAAAGATATGCAACATCATTAGTCATTAGGGAAATGTAAATCAAAATCCCAATTAGAAACTACTACATATCCACTAGAATGGCTATAATAAAAAATACAAATGGTACTAAGTGTTGGGGATGCAGAGAAAGCAGACCACCTGTGCATTGTTAGTGGGAACATAATATGGTACAGACACTTTGGAAAATATTTTGCAGTTTCTTAACAAGTTAAACATAAATTTATCATATAATAGCCATTTTACTTTTAGGAATTTAACCATAAGAGATAAAGATATATGTCCAAAAATATATGTCCACACAGAGGCATGTTGTAACTATTCATAGTAGCATTATCCATAATAAGAAAAAACTGGAAAAAATCCAAATGTCCATCACCTAGTAAATGGATGAACAAAATGTGATATATTTACACAATGGAATACTATCAATCACTTAAAAGGAACAAGCTATTGATACATGCTACAACATGAATACACCTTAAAAACATACTCAGTGAAAGAAGCTACACACAATGGACCACACATTATATGATTCCATTTATATGAAATGTACAGAAAAGGCAAATTTACAGAGAAAGAAAACAGAAGAGTATTTGCTTAAGCCTGGGCATGGGAGAAGAGATTAACTGCTAATGAGTATCACAGAATTTTTGGATGATGTAAAAATTTTTAAATTGAATTGCAGTGATTGTTGCACGATTCTATTAATTTACTAAAATCATTGAATTATACACTAATAAGAGTGAATTTTATAGTATGTATACTACATTTCAATAAATCTGTTTTAAAAAACACAGAGATATTTTAAATGGAATAATTTGGTGGACTTCCTTTATGGCACCTACATGGCTTTCCTCAGGCTTACCATATTTTCATAATTTCTTCATTTACGCTAACACTCCTTACATAACAATGAGTCACAAGCCTATATTTCCAGCCCTGACTGTGAAGCTTTTTCCCAGTTCTAACCTCATATATCCAGTTACGTTTCAGACTACTCCCTGCTAACTAACTTTTCCACCTCAATAAACTTTCCTTCTCATTTGTAATAACTATTAGTTATTCCTGCTTTTTACATCTTCTCATACCCTTAATACTGATATAAAACATTTTCACATGATATGTTTTACTTATTAATATAACTGCTCCTGGGATACTGCATGCTTTTATTTTTTTCTCTCCTAAATTAGACTGTGAGCTACATCAAAGGCAACTTTCATAGTTTTTTTTTCTGTACCTTCAAAACAATCAACACAGTGCTGAGTCTACAGAAGGTGATCATTAAATGAATGCTGATTTAAATTAATAATTTGCAATTCTTGCATTTGTTTATCATAAGTTTATGAGTGCCTACTATGTGTAAAACACTGGATTCAGTGCCATCAAGGAAGCAAAGAAATATATGATACATGATCTCTCTTCTGAAGGAGTTTATAATCAAGCTGGGCAAATAAAGAGTTAGCAAATACAAGACTACCATTCAAAAAGGATGTCAAGAAGCAATCCATGATTAAGAAAAAATGAGGAAACAAAACCAGTGATTCCAGGATCAGAAAAAGAGCTAAACTGAGCCTTAGAAGAGATAAGTTGGATATTAAAAAGTGAGAGAGGTTGAGAAGATTTCAGGCAGGGAAAATGGACTGAGAAGGGCAGAGATGAGAATTCAGGGTTTATGTAGAGGATTTGGGAGAAAATTAAGTTAGAAAAGTGGATTGAGGTCAGAAATTGAATGGCCATGAAGGCCTGATTAAGTTGTCCAGACTTTATTCTGTTAAAATAGTCATTTACTGAGCATTTACTATGTGATTTGTGGTTTATATGCATAGTGGGCATTTGTTGTATGTTGGATATTGGGTATCCATTCCCTCAGTCTCACAGCACTGATTTTCTTTTGAGAAGAATCCAGTGGGACTGTAACTAGAGGCCTTACCCTATTGTAGTTAAGGGGCAAGCAATTAAATTGAAAGTGACTGAAGTTTCAGTTTATCTCATCCTCAACATAATGTTTAGACTATTCTGGTTATGAGGCCCTTGTGTTTTCTGCTTCCTAGGTATTCAGAGCTACTTCAGTTCCTGCCTGTTTCCAGACCTGACTCACCAGCTTTCCATGGATTCTGTGATACCTTGTTATTTTCCAATGAATTAAACTTTGAATAAAATAGCCAGAGTTGATTTATGGTGCTTGCAACTGAAAAGTCCTAATTGATATAGTTATATATTATTTCCCACATTCCACTGATAAAGAGACTGTGGGTTAGTGAGTAACTTCCCAATGCCAGACAGCTAGCAAGTGACAAATGTGGGTATGTTTGATTCTGGAATCTAATTTCTATAAAATTACTTACCAGAGGCTGCATGGCATGACCAAGACTCAAACTCTAGTTTGTCTGACTTCGAAACTGGTATTTTTTTCCCTACACCACTCTGCCTTTCAATGAGAATTCACTGTAGATCTTCAAGAAGGGTATGATATGATGAAAATGGCATTTTAGAAAGGTTAATTTCACAATAGAATATAGGCTGGAAGGGAAGCAAGAGAGCTTGATGTAGGGAGATAGATGACAAGGATGAGGTAAATAATCCAGGTGGAAAATGACAGTGGTCTGAAATAGTGAAATGACAGTTAGAATGCAAGAGAGTATAGACGGGAACAGTAACTAGAATATCAGTTGTCATAGCTATCTCTCTGAAATGTCCATCCCATTAATTTTTACTATTTTATAATAACTTCGGTTCAGTGATTTCAAATTTCAGTCCAGTAAGCCTATGTCTTTTACTGAGTTAATCAGAAACTCTTAGTAAGCGTATTATAAATGTACATCATTTACAGCTAAATTATATGTACACCATTTGCAGAAAAATGCAATTTGCCTAGTGATTTCATGATCAAGCAATATTTTATGGCTTTAAATTTCTTCAAACCATCACAAAACCACAGGAAAGAAAGGATATCACAAAATCCAAATAGTTATTTATAAGAATTGGCCTAAGTTTTCCCCACAAAGATAAAAATAAACTTCTCAGAAGAATGGTTATTCTACTAATGACCTTCATTTTCCAGGCAACCTGAGCCTCTAGAAGCAAGAGTCATTTTCTCCATTAAAAATGGCTGTACAAGTCAATAGGAAAAATAATATGAGTTTTGAAATAAGAGGAAAGGAAACAATTTGAATGAAAGAAATGTATACAGATCAGGCTATATAAGTGCTGCTCAAGCAAAAGATACTTCATACTTTGCAAAAGCAATAATTGGGACAGTACTCAAGCTCTCCATATAAACCTTGCATGACTAAACAACAACCCAAACTTTGCGCAAACAACGTTATTCATTGTTGCCTTAACTTTTTCCTTTTTAGTTACAAAAATAATATATGCTCATTATTTTAAAATTCAAAAAGTACTTCAGAATAGAAAATAAAAGTTTAAAGCTTTTTCTTCTACCTAATTACATCAGTTTGGTGTGTATATTTTCAGACATTTTTCTATGAGTATGAAAACATACACACACGCACACTCCATATATGTACCTTTTTATATGTATTTTTTATATAGATGAGATCATACTGCAGATATTGCTTTGCAACTTGGTTTTTTCATTTGACACTCTACTGTGGGCATCTTTTGCACATATTGAGAACCAGCTCTTTTGTTCTGTTACCAAGGCAGATGTGTTCTCAAGCCCTAGTTTCTGGCATTTTCCCAATCATTTAAATGCTTCAATAACTGCTTTTTGTGTTAAAAAAAAAACTTGACTTCCCAAGGAAAAGTACCTTTTAAATAATAAAGAAATTGGGGAATTTGTTTCTTAATATGCTACAAGAAAGGAAAATTCAATGTGACATGTAGATGCTTAATTCAAACAGCAAGGCTCTGGTAACAAACAATATCTGGTTCTCAGAGTAGCCTTTTCAAAAAATTATTTTATTGTGATAAGGACTCTTAACATGAGATCTATCCTCTTAACAAATTTTAAGTGTACAATACATTATTGTTGACTATATGTACGATATTATACAACAGATCTCTAGAGCTTATTCATCTTACTTAGCTGAAACTTAATTTGTGGCTATTTTTATGATATCCAGAGTACAATTTATTAAAAGGAGATGCCCTGATATTTTGATATATATTTTCCTTTAAATGCCGATTATTTGTAAAGAAACTTTCAGATAATTATTTTCTATAAATCTTGTCTTATGAAAGAAAATACTAATGAAACAGAGGGTTAAGAGGCATTTTAATTTAATATTATAGATCCTCATTAAATTCCAGAATTTTTCTTCTAAACACTCTGCATAGTCTCCTAGCTATTAATAAAGTATGTGAGGTGCTCTTATTTAGAAGTTGGTTGCTAAAAACTAATTTTTTAAATACTGAAAATGTACTAATGTAATTTCCTGCATGGCAGGTATGCACCAGTAAATCTGGCATATTTAGGAGATGGGACAATTGTTAAATAAAAGTAGGATGTAATTAAAGGTTAAAAATGTTTTTTACTTCAGCAGCAAGTAAAAACACTCCTGCTCTCAGGAATCCAGTTCATTAGTTTAAGAAGTTGGTTTTTTTTTTATTTTTATTTATTTTTTATTATTTTTTTTTTGCAGTACACGGGCCTCTCACTGTTGTGGCCTCTCCCATTGCGGAGCACAGGCTCCGGATGCGCAGGCTCAGCGGCCATGGCTCACGGGCCCAGCCGCTCCGCGGCATGTGGGATCTTCCCGGACCGGGGCACGAACCCGTGTCCCCTGCATCGGCAGGTGGACTCCCAGCCACTGCGCCACCAGGGAAGCCCAAGAAGTTGGTTTTTTAGTACTAAGTTTGTTCTTGTGCAGAGCAATACTCTGTGTGAGGATGGAGAGTTACATACAAGAAAATATCTCAGTCCCCGTCCTAGGGAAGTTTAAAATATACTTGGGGAAAGAACGCGTGTTTGTAAAAGAAATGTGGCTATGTGGTTCTGTTATAATGTTTATCAAGAAGTATACAAAACTTTAATGTAGCTTCAGTAAATAAGCCCTGAAATAAATGAAGAGTTGAAGAACTACATCCCACTGGGCAAGCATTCCTAGAAAACATAAGTTTAGTAAGGAAGTTAGAATTCACTGATAGAGCACTAACCGTGTTCAAAGTATTTTTACATGTATTATGTTATTTAAAGCTCACCATGGTTCTATGAGGAAGGTACCCTCGTTTCACAGATGAGGATACTGGGGCAAAGGGAGTTGAAAAATTTGCCCAAGGTCACCAGATACAGCTTATGCTTATATGCACAGATCTGATTCCAGACAGTGGAGTATCACCAAAACTTTGGGATTAGAACAGGGATAGGATAAGTATTTTCAGGAAGACTTTTCAAAACACTATGTATAGCATATATTAGAAGCTAAGGAGCAGCATGGAGAGCACTGTAAGCAAATTGGTCATGTAGTCTAATAATTCATGTAATTCTGTCTCTGCCATTTTTAACCTTTCTTCCAAAGAAGGCTAGACACATTCTCACAATGACAGATAATGAAATTGTGTTAATTAGAGCATTTGGTTACTTCTAAACAAACAACGCTTAATTAGTCTTTTAGACAGAAAGACATTGGTTATAAAACAAGACAGACAAAACTGGTCAATATCATAATTTTGAAATTTTGGTTACAACTGTTTTAAAAGAGTCACTAAAACACAGTTATGAATCTGGAGAGTTTATGGTTGCATTTTTTGTTTCTTTCTCTGTATTAAATAGATTTTTTGATAACTAAAACAATGAGTTCATTAGCCATCCTGTTCATTTACTCGACTGTAGTTAGTCATGATGTCATTTCCTCGCCTCTTCTCTTTCATTGATGAGTTACAGAAGAGTGAAGTTAGCTATCTTCACCTGGAAAGTATTAATACTAACTAGATTTGCTGAAGCATTAGTCTTTACTACATGATAAGCATGTAATTTAACTGAAAAGCCTGCCACAGTGGACAATAAACCAAGGATATTAGTTCTCACTTTAACAACAAAACGTGACTTTGGGTCACAAGGCAAATTTAACTTATCTTCTAAGTTGAAAGGTATGGTTCGCATATAAAACACAGCAACTCAAGCTGATTAAACTTATTAGCCTTGGCCCTGGATCATACTTACTTAACTGGGATAGGAATCCCTATGCAGCCTTGTGAATGGTATAATAACAGACAGCACTTATAGAACCTTTATGCATATGAATAAAAAATTTACACAGATTAGCCCCTTAATGCTTATGTAACAACCCAATAGGGCTATTCCCATCATCATCCTCTTTTTAAAAGAAAACTGAGAGTTGGAGATGTGTGACTTGTCTAGGGTTATACAGACAGTAAGTGGAAGGATTTAAATCCAGGCAGTCTGACCCCAGAGCCTGTGCTGTTGCCTGAAACACAGGAAAATGGAGCGGATCATCATAGTGCATCATCCTGGGTGTCAGTTTTACTCAGGGACCAGGAATCTTATATAAAAACTATGTCAATAAATTATGGAACACAAGTCAAATATTGAAAGGAAACGTACAGATAAAATGTATGGATTTCAAGGGAGTTTCCTGCTTTCAATGGGTAGCTTCAGATCATATCTTCAGGCTCCTCGAAGTACAGGTTCCTTTGCTGCTGGGGATACTAAATGGAAAAATTCCTAGGATATTTTTCATTTAACTGTGGATTGAATACATTGGCATTTACTTTAAGCTCTGACCTCCCAGTATTTGGCTGTTAACCAAATAAAGTCATTAGGCATGTTAAATTTAATGAAAACCATCTTTTTCATTAAACTAGCTTGTTCTAGTATACCTTGCCAGTTCAAGCTAAGTCTCTTGTAAGTCAGAGGAACTTGAGTACTGATGCCCCTATAGGTGCTAATACCATGAGGAATGGAAAAGTGGCCAGGGCTGTCATTTAACTCCAGTTCTAGTACCTCTGTCCAAGAGTTCATTCACTTCTGTTCATTAAAGATGGTATAGTAGAGTGGTTAAGAACTCAACTTCTGGAATCAAACCATCTGGTTTCACATCTGGGCTTTTTTGATTATAAATTGTGTGACCTTGGACAAGTTATTCACTTAGTCTCGGTATCCTCATTGAGGATATAATACTAAGGATGAGATGAAGTTGTCATACAAGGATAGTATAAGGATGATAATGAACCCCTCAATGGGTTCATTAAAATACTAAAAATAAAGCACTTAGTCCAGTGTCTGATACACGAAAGTGATAAATAAAGTTATTATTATTCAGTGACAACTATGTATACTTACTACACAATGCTTATGCTTAGGGTAATCATCCATTATTAGAGGACCTGAACAATCTTTATTTACTCCTTAATTTGCCCCTAAACCAAAAACATTAACATTTGTGAAAACGACTTTTTGCATACATAATAATATATGTAAAAGTGTGTTAACTGCAGAATTGTTTGTAGTGACGAATACATGGAAAGTCCTAGAATGTCCATCTAATAAGGAAGGCCTCAGTTTTCCCAGTCTGTATAAGGAGATTGGACTAGATCATTTCTAAAATCCCTTCCACCTCCAACAAGGACAATATTTTCACCAGTTGTTAGTTAGGCTTGACACCAATACGCTAAGCAATAGAACTGAGACAGGAAAATCTAAGGTATTAGGTGGGTATTTAAAATTAAGTCACAGTGCACAGTACTCTACAATTAACCAACACATAAAAAGTTAAAAAAATATGTTATTAATATCAAGGACAGAAATCATTATTTAACACATTGGGAGTTATTATATTTTAAGATGTATGTAATTAATTGTATGCAAATTTTATACTCTTAACCTTTATAATGGAATAAAAAATAAAAGGTATCAAAAATAAACATGAGATATGAGTTTGAGGTTTAGATAATGAAGATGTATAATTTAGGACTATCAGGAAGTTTGAAAGTTCTCAAGAAAGAAAGGGGGCTGTGTGTGCTGTAAAACACTAAAACAATACTTGGTTTGAATTTTATTTAAAATTGTGTTGATTTTTTTTCTTTGAAATAACAGGAGACATTCTGTAGGCAGACAATGCCAAGCAGGATGAGTGGTTATTTGACTTTAGAACTATCAGGACCTAATATTATTATTAATATCAAGGAGTTGCCAACATCCATGAAATTTCCACCCTCATGCATATCTGAGTTGGAAAATCTCTATTTGTAGAGTCCCATGCTGCTTCCAAAATAGAATTCACATTATAGTCACAAAGAAATGCTATGAGTGGCTTGAGACTATATAATAAGAAAGGTTCCTTTACACATAATCTTGATCAATAATATTACGAAAAATAGTAAACAATGTTGAATTTGAGGTCTATGTGCCATTTTAGCCCCATTTAATTTAATTTATTTATTTAAAATTAATTTTTAATTAATTTATTTTTAATTTTTATTTTTGGCTGCATTAGGTCTTCACTGCTGTATGCGGGCTACCCCTAGTTGTGGCGAGCAGGGCCTACTTTTCGTTGTGGTGCATAGGCTCTTCATTGCAGTGGCTTCTCCTTGTAGAGCACGGGCTGTAGGTGTTTGGGCTTCAGCAGTTGCTCAGTAGTTGCAGCACGCGGGCCATAGAGCGCATGGCTTCAGTAGTTGCAGCCCATGGATTCAGTTGCTGCAGGGCTCTAGGGCATGCGGGCCTCAGTAGTTGTGGTGCACAGGCTCAGTAGTTATGGCTCACGGGCTCTAGAGCACAGGCTCAGTAGTTGTGGCACACGGGCTTAGATGCTCCACAGCATGTGGGATCTCCTCGGACCAGGGATCAAACCCGTGTCCCCTGAATTGGCAGGCGGATTCTTAACCACTATGCTACCAGGAAAGTCCATAGCCCCAATTTAGAGAGGAAGAATAGAGGTAATAAAAGTGAGTTAGCTTGCCCAATATCTAATACAACCAGTAAGAGGAAAAATCAGGATTCAAGCCCAGCAATTCTGACTCCAGAACCTGTAATAAAATCACTTAGGTCATAAAGTCTCACTAAGGAAATCAAATGCTGAAACTTGATTATTATTGAGATTCTACTCTTTTAAACTCTAAGAAAGGGTTTTTAAAATTATGTGTATGTTGTTTGATACAAAAATGACCATCACCTCTGAAGAGCTGTGGAATAGGTATTTGTTCCCACCAGCAGGAATATTTGCAATTCCATAAGACTTACTTTTTCTCAGTGGACGCACTTAATCAAATTAATTAAATATATTTGGGTATTCTGGATGAAAAATGGCAGAAAATATCATTTGGGCTTGTTCTACATTGTCCAAATATAATACAAAATTTAGAAATAGTTATGGTAGTTATACATACATGCATGGACATTGCTCACCATTCAAATCCTTTGAATTTTTCCTCCCTTTTTAGTCAAATGAAATAAAATGCTTCCAAACTTGCAATTAAAAAGGTTTGCTTTATTTAAGTTTTTATGTGAGAATTCTTCAAATGAGTACTGTGGGCAAAAGATTCTTGAGTGTCCTTATAAAAGTGTTTCTCTGTGATGTGGATTTACATTTTTGAACAATGTATGCTATTTTTAAGTTGAAAACTAGCATTAGAATAAATATCCAAATTAGTAACTAATTTTCTTTTTCTGCTATTGCATATTAATTGTAACTGTTCTCTTAAATTCCATGCAGTTAAGGTTATAATGCCAGAAATGTAATTCACAAATATTTCCTTTTAAAAATCAAATGTTATGGGGGAATATTCCATTTGTGTCAAAAAAGGTTATGCATGTTCATTGGTACAAAGTTTGATATGTTTATTAAATCAAGTTTCTTAAAAATAAAAAAAATAAAATGTTATAGCTACATACCATATTCTATTCATTTGTGTGTACCCTTATTTTAGGAATGAGTATGGAATGATATAATTTTGATTTGAAAAACAGTAGTGTGAAATACTAACCAATTTTTATTACTATTCCTTTTTAAACCACAATTTATTAACAGCTTGAAAAAGCTGTCTATTTAATTTTACCAAAGAGGTCTCTCCTAACCAAGGCGAGAAAAACAGAGGCATTATTTGTACTCCTGAATAATGCTATCTACCATTCCTGTGGCTGGATTATAGACAGCTACACACTGGCAACTCCAGAAACTAGAAGAGCATTTGATGTTTCTTGTGTTGATTGGTTTTCTAGGTTATTACTGTTGTTATTTGCCTCTTTCTCTCTCTTCTGAGAGCAGAAATGAAAGGCCAAGGATGAAGATCCACCTTCTATAACTGTCTCCACTGCAATGAAATTCTGTTATCCTACAATTTGGTTCTATTTTCCTCTCAAATAGACCTAACAAATATTTACCAAATAGGTGATTAAAATCAGTACACAAGTGAACAGAACAGAGAGTACAACACACACCCACACATATATGGACAACAAATTTTTGATAAAGGTGCAAAAGTAGTTCAGTAGAGAAAGGAGCTTTTGTAATAAATGATGCTGGAACAATTGGTTACACATTTGCAAAAAAGAAAAAAAAAATAAATCCACATCTTCTACCACATACAAAAATAGATCAGATTGAAATATAAAACCTAAAAGTATAAAACTTTAAAAAAAGATAGAAGAATATCCTTGTGACCTTGGGCCAGGCAAAGGTGATACCAAAAGCATGGGAACCTAGGGGCAGGACAGGAATGCAGACGCAGACATAGAGAATGGACTTGAGGACACGGGGAGGGGGAAGGGCAAGCTGGGATGAAGTGAGAGAGTAGCAATGACATATATACACTACCAAATGTAAAATAGATAGTGGGAAGCAGCCGTGTCACACAGGGAGATCAGCTCAGTGCTTTGTGACCACCTAGAGGGGTCGGTTAGGGAGGGTGGGAGGGAGATGCAAGAGGGAGGGGATATGGGGATACATAAATACATATAGCTGATTCACTTTGTTATACAGCAGAAAGTAACACAACATTATAAAGCAATTATACTCCGATAAAGATGTTCAAAAAAAAAGCTTGGCTCATAAAATAAAAAAAGATGATATACTGGACTCTATCAAAATTACAAATTTTTGCTCTTTGAAAAACTGTGAAAGGCACTTTTGCAGTTTTTCCTGTTTTTTTAAGAGGATGAAAAAAAATCATGGATTGGGAGAAAATATTTGCAGAGCTTATACTTGATAAAGGACTTGTATCCAGAGTAGAAAATGAATTCTCAAAACTCAATAGTAAGACAACAACCTAATAGAAAAATGGGTAAAATATGAATAGATACTTCTACAAAGAAGATAAGTAGATGGTAAATCAGTACACAAAAAGATGTTCAACATCATTAGTCATTAGGGAAATGCAAAGTAAAACCACAATAAGATACTCTTACATACCTATTAGAATGGTTAAATTTTAAAAGACTGACCATACCAAGTGTTGGCACTCCTAGTGGGAATGCAAAATTGTACAATCACTTTGGAAAATAGCTAATTTCTTAAAAGCTAAACATACACATACCATGTGATCCAGTCATTCCACATCTAAGTATTTTTCTAAAGGAAATGAAACTATATGTCCATACAAAGACATACACAAATGAACATAGCAGCTTTATACATAATAGCCCAAAACTCAAATGTCCATCAACAAATTGTGATATATCCAAGCAATGTGTAACTACTCAGTAACACAATAGGAAAATGACTCGTTATGCACATAACGATACGGAAAAATATAAAAATAATTATGCTAAGTGAAAGAAGATAAGCAAAAAGAGGGATATATTGCATGACTCCATTTATATAACATTCTAGAAATGCAAGCCAATCTATAGAAACAGAGAGATGATCAGTGGTTGCCTAGGGACGGAGTAGGGCATGATGAAACATTTGGGGGTGATGAAAATGTTCATTATATTGACTGTGGTGATGACTTCACAGGTGTATAGATTTATAAAAACTTAGCAAATTGTACACTTTATGTACGATTATATCTATTGCACAGTTGACCCTTGAACAACTCGGGGGTTAGGGGCACCCATCCTCTGCACAGTCGAAAATCTTGTGTATAACTTTATAGCCTGCCACAGTATCCACGGTTTTGCATTCAGGGATTCAAGTAACTGCAGCTTGTGTGGTACTGTAGTATTTACTGAAAAAAAATTGTGTATAAGTGGGTCCACGCAGTTCAAACCTGTGTTGTTCAAGGGTCAACTGTACTTCAATAAAATTGTTTTAAAAAAGAATTAACTTGTTTATTTAGATAAAATCTATCTAGATGAACCAAAAAAAAAAAAGAACAACAAACAATAAGTCCAAAAATAAATGAATTTGCAATGCTTGGCTTCTTAAACATCTACAACAAAAGATAATGCTACAGCAGTTTTCATTGTGTATTATGTATGTGTGTTTGTGTGGCAGGGGTGGTGGGTGGGATTGTGTACATGTTCATAACAGGTAAGGTGTAAACAGATGTCCAAGAGCCATGTTCAGCTTGGAATATACCAATAGATTCTGTGTTAAGCATCATCTCATGTAGAACTATGAACATTTAACCCTCCAAAAAGAATATTATAAAATAATGGAACAGAGATCATATTACTATGCAAGTAATTTATAGATAGCCTTATTAAGAAAAATAGCATATTATATGCTTGCACACTTATAAAAATAGAAAAAATATGGCATTATACATAAATTATATTCATTATATGAACATAAAATTTATTTTCTTTTAGGGACCTGCCATTATAAAATTAAGTTAACTAACAGACCAAAAAAGCTACAAAAATAAAAGTGTGTTATGAGATACCTAAAGTATTGTATACACATCAAAAGTAGACTGTTGTTAGAAAAAGGTACCTAAAATCTATGGCTTGGGACAACAGACTTCCAATCAAAAATCAGGATAGCTCATTAATATATTATCTTTGTATGAGGTTTTTTTACAAGCTTTTTTTCTCTTTTTATTCTCCCTGTTCCATTCCAAACTTTTCTGTATCGGTGTGAATGATTAAGTATTAATTCTTGAAAAGCATCTAAACAAGCCTCCACGTAGATAATTTTAGAATGAAAGTTGTAGTTGAGTCACATTTGTCCAATATCATAAATCAGAAGAGAGCTATTTTCTAAAGGAGTCACAGTTGTCTTAAATCAAGGTCAAAATTATTTTACCCTTAGGATTTCACCACTGATTAGTTCCTTTTTCAATTCAGTAGAAAAACAAGCAAAGGATATGAATAAGCAATTCCCAAGTGGACAATAAACATATGAAAAGACATTCAATCTTACCACTAATCTAAGAAATAGAAATGCATAATAATAAGAAATTAATTTGGAGATGTTTATTAAAATGTGAATAGTGATTATCTCAGTGTATTTTGAGTTATTTTAAATTTCTTATTTGGATTTCAATGTACTGACTTTTTTCAACCTATATTATTTTCAGAAAAGATAAAGTTATTAAAAAACTGCCTCAGTTATTTGCAGATAAATTATGGACAATGCATCAGAAATCAGAACTCAGAAACAGAATCAAACAATTTAGTTAATACAGTAAAGGTGGTATTTCAAATAAGTGTGAGACAGAAAGATTATCAAATAAGTGGTACTAAGAAAATTAACTAGCTAATAAAAATACATTAAAAAAGTCTCAATCCCTAACTCATTGCTAACTCCAAAATACTAATTATTGTTGGTACAAAGTTTAACATGTATATGAAACCATTAAGGTACTATAAAATATAAGTGCATTCATTACCAAAATACATCCATCATTTTAAAGGAAAATAATAATCTGTAGAACAATATTTACAGCATAACTTCATTGATTTAAATCATTGTTTCCATAGTATATGTTTTAATTAAAATTATAAAATGAAAGGATATGCACCCAGTAAGTTATATTCAGCATTATATCATCATCCTCTACCACATGTGCCTGGCACATGGCAGGCACAAAAATATATTAGTTGAATGACTAAATAAATGAACTCATGCATTGTTGGTGGGACTGTAAATTGTGATAATTTTTTTCTGGAGAGAAGTTTGGCAATATGTATCAAAGAGTAAAATAAGCATGCAACTTATTCCAGCACTCCCATTTCTAGAATTCATCATATGACTAATTTTTACAAGTGCATATAGTAGGTATACAGGGGTAACTTTTTTATAACAGGAGAAAATATGAATGTTAGTGGAGAGATGGTTTGGGAAGTAGCTGCCCTACAATAGGAATCTGGTTAAATAAATTAAGGCAAATATTTCCATGGAATATGCATCTATTTAAAAATAAGATGTTGATCATTTACTGTGAAAGTATAGTCACAATTAATTGATAAATGAGCAGATTACAAGAGAATACGATGTCACATAGATAAAACAGCATATATAAACAGGCAGGTGTGAATATGTACAAAGAAAATTCTGGAAGGAAATGCATCAAAATGCTAACAATGGTTAACAAATGATTAAGATTGTGTTTTTATTATCATTGGAATTTTCTATATTGTATTTTTCCTTACAATGCTTACATACTTTGACAACCAGGAATAAACAATAAAAGTAAATTCATTTACAGAATAGAAAATAAAAGTGTTTCCTAACTTTTAAAAAATATGACTAAATGACTAAGCACAAATCCTATAATAAAAAGGTAACATAAGGGTTAATCTAACTTTAATATTTTCCTCACTTGAAATGAATAATTCATCATATTTTATATTTTAATTTGCTACTTGTATTCTATGAGCAGGTTTAGAAAGTGAATGTGATTAATTAGGTTATTTTCTACATTAGCATTCCAAATCACCTCTGTGGAGTTTTCCGCTTCCATAGAACTACTAAGATATCTTCCAATTAAGTCTTTAAAAGACTATATCTTGTGAATTTTTATTCAAACACAGATAGGTAATTCTTGTCATTCATAAAAATGGGCTAAATATGTTCCTTACCTTTTAATGAAAAGTAAACACTGGTCTTTTTGGTTGTACCAAGGGAGTTGTTCTGTTGCAGAAAAGAATCCTGTAAATAAAAATAACAGATACCTGTTTTTAAACTTCATTTTGCAAAAGTTTATTCATATATTACTGGACTTGTAAATCATACTTTAGTATGGCTAGAATTTTACAGTGTTAGAAGGAAACTGGTGGAAGATGACAATGTAAAGAACACCCTGACAGAGGATGCAGTTTCATCAGCACAGATTCCCCCTCCCGTCCTGCTATTCGTGGAATTGAAAACTGCTGCACGAAAGTATAGAACAAATCGTCTGCTTTTAAATAATACTACTTAACATTTGAATGCCCTTTTATTTTATCTATAAGGTTGTTAACAATCATTGAGAAGGACTACGTGGCAAATCAGCAGCAAGGATGGGGTCTCTTATATGCCAGCTTAAAAAGAGAAATATAGTAAAAATGGTGTAACTGACTCACGGCAACATGGGTTCGCAAACCTTGTAGATGGATATAAACCAGGCTTGCCAAACATCACAGACAGCACTTATTAAAACTGCTACGTGGAATGCAATATGCCTGCTTTCCAGCCCCTCCCCCCTCACCAATAAACGACTCCCCCTTTTTCCCCCAGTGTAAAAATACATGCTCATAGAACAATTAGATAAAAGAAAAAGAATTTTAAAAATCATCAATAATCACACTACCCAATGATGCCACTTGGAGCATTTTCACCCAATTTTTTAAAAAACAGATTTTTGTTACGAGGCCCCTGACAAACCAAGCGGGAATTAAGGATGAGCGGATGGGAGAAGAATATTCCTCTTCCCTTGTTAGGAATCATGACTAGTATTTTTACCTCATATCTAAGCTTTTTTTTTTTTGTAATTATAAAACTATAAAGATAGAATTTTGAGGGGGGAAAAAACGTCTTCCAGGGGTGTCTGCCTCAGCAACCAAGGAGCGTCTGGGAAGGAGGGCGGAGCCTGGAGGGGGAGGTGCGTTTGGTCACTCATTGGGCTGAGAGGTTGTCAATCAAGCTTGCCCAGCAAATGAGGTGCGAGCTGAGGGCACACTGGGAACTAAATGAACTGGAGGTCTGACTGCGAGGGGAGGGGGCTCGAGATGTAAGCAGTGAAGAGATCTCGGGGTCTTGCACTGCGCCGTTCGGCTGCGGCACGCCTCAGTCCGCTGCAGCTGTAGCTGAGAGAGGCCTTGCCTTCGCCGCTCTCGTCCAGGTCTCCGCTGCTGCTGCCACCTCCGTTGCGATCTCCTCGGCCCAGCCGCGCCCCGCCCCGCGCTCCTGCTGCCTTCACCGCTGCCAACACCTCAGCCAGAGCCTCCGCCGCCGCCACCCAAGCATCCGTGAGTCATTTTCTGCCCATCTGTGGGCGCGCGGTAGTCACCACCCTAAGAGGTGTGCAGGCTTGCAAAATGGCAGAAGCGGATCCTAACAGGGTCTTGGAACCTGCCGCCCAGGGGGTGGATGAAGAGATGGTGGCTAGCTCGTCTAGCGATTCTGGGGAAGAATCTGACAGCAGCAGCTCTAGCAGCAGCACTAGTTGCAGCAGCAGCAGCAGTAGTAGTGGCAGCAGCAGCAGCAGCAGTAGCTGCAGCCGCTTCTATAGAAAGAAGAGGGTACCTGGGCCTTCCAGAAGTGCGCGGCGTGCTCCGTCGGGTAGAAGTTTCGTGGATCAGCTGCCTCGGGCAGTTAGAAATCGTGTGCAGGCGCTCAGAAATATTCAAGATGAATGTGACAAGGTAGACGCCCTGTTCTTAAAGGCAATTCACGATCTCGAACGAAAATATGCCGAACTCAATAGGCCTCTGTATGATCGGCGATTTCGAATCATCAATGCAGAATATGAGCCTACGGAAGAAGAATGTGAATGGAATTCGGAGGATGAGGTGTTCAGCAGTGATGAGGAGGTGCAGGAAGAAGGCCCTAGTGAGATGCCTGCCTTAGAGGGTGAGGAAGAAGAGGATGACCCGAAAACAAAACCTGAGGTCAAGGCTGAAGAAAATGCAGCTCCGAAAGAAAATCCCGAGGCAAAGGCTGAAGAAGAAGAAGAGTCTAAAGATGCTCTGGAGGCCAAGACTGAAGTAAAAGAAGATCCGAAAGAATCCCCCCAGGCAAAGGCAGAAGATAAAGAGCAGCCTAAAGTAACAGAGGCTAAGGCAAGGGCTCCAGGAAAAGAGGCTCCTAAAAGAGTTCCTGAGGTCAGGCCTAAGGAAAGAGCTCTTAAAAGAGCTCGCAAGGGAAAGCCTAAAAGAGAAGATCCTAAAGGCATTCCCGACTATTGGCTGACTGTCTTAAAGAATGTTGACAAGCTGGGGCCCATGATTCAGAAGTATGATGAGCCCATTCTGAAGTTCCTGTCCGATGTTAGCCTGAAGTTCTCAAAACCTGGCCGGCCTATAAGTTACACATTTGAATTTTGCTTTCTACCCAATCCATACTTCAAAAATGAGGTGCTGACCAAGACATATATAATAAAGTCAAAGCCAGATCACAACGATCCCTTCTTCTCTTGGGGCTGGGAAATCCAAGATTGCAAAGGCTGTAAGATAGATTGGAGAAGAGCAAAGGATGTTACAGTGACAACCACCCGGAGTCGCACAACTGCTACTGGAGAAGTTGAAACCCAGCCAAGAGTGGTTCCTAATGCATCATTCTTCAATTTCTTTAGCCCTCCTGAGATTCCTACAATTGGAAAGCTTGAACCACGAGAAGATGCTATCCTTGATGAGGACTTTGAAATTGGTCAAATTTTACATGATAATGTCATCCTGAAATCAATCTATTACTATACAGGAGAAGTCAATGGTACCTATGATGTTGGTAAAGATTGTAGAAACAGGAAATATCGAAAATAAAAAAAAGGCTGCATGAAAGAATTTTCAAGAATCTCAAATTTCAAGCAGAAGTGAAGTAGGTTTATATAGTCTTGGGGAAAAAAAAAAAACAAAACCTGCCCTGTAACCTCAGCACTAGTATTCCTAACAGTCTTGAGTTTTCGTACTTTCCTGGTAGCCTAAAATATTGTCTTAAAGTGTCTAAGTATCAGTTTATTCTATCTAGCCTGTTGTAGTGTAATATTCTTCAAAATATGTAAACTGTTGTCAATTATCTAAAGCATGTTAGTTTGGTGCTACAAAGTTTTGATTTTTGTGAAGTCCTTTTGTCATATTCCTATTAGAATGTAGCTGTGAAAACTGTCAGAATTGTTTAACTGAGACAAATATTTGCTTGAAAAAAAAAGTTCCTGAAGCATCAATGCAAATATTTTTTTTTTCTTTTTCCAGCCCAGAAGACTAAGGGTTTAAATCTGCTTGTACTAGCTGTGCCTTCATTACTTTGCTATAGAAATACAGTATTATACTAACTAAAACAGTGCATTGTGAAATTTGACCCCTTGAAAAAAATTAGCATACATTTAATAATGTCCATCAAGACCATATATGATATGACTGTGAGCTTGTTAATGTGCCATAGTGGTTTATAAATTTAAGCATAATGAAGTTATTGTTTACCACTGAGGTGTTAATATAACATAGCATTTTTAAAAAGTTTGCTCATCTTATCCTGTGTAACTGTAAACTAAAGGTACTAACCACATTTTCTTTGTAATATGTTCTACTTTGCCTTTCACTGGAAATGATCACTTTACATCATTGGTATTTTTTTCATGTTCTTCTATTACAATCTAAAATAAATAAATGTCAAAATGTATCGTGCTATAAAAATCTACCATTTTTGCCTCATTATAAAAAATATGGTGCTTATTATAGAAAAAGTAGAGAATCCTTAGGAAAAGGAACATTTAAAAATATATAATTATCAATATAATTAACATTCTGATACATTTCACAGATCTTAGCTCTTTTTGGTGGGTACACATCCCAGTGATTGGAGAGAAATGGGACAGGGGAGAAGGACTAAGATAGGGGAGAGAGGAAGAGAAGAGGAGGAAGGAATGGGGAGGAGTGTTGAAGTAGAGAAAGTGGGGAGGGAGAAGGGAGAGGGAGGGTACCAGAGTGAGGAGGGGGGTGGAAGGAGAAGAGGGTGGGAGGGAGGAGGAAAGGAAAGGGGAGAGAAGGAAGGGAGAGGGGAGGAAGGAAGGGAGGAGGGTGGGGAGTGGAAAGGATGGGAGGAGGTAGGGATGGAGAAGAGGGGAGATAGGCAGGAGTGCCTCACCCAGAAAGGACATCCATATTAGTTGTTGTCTTCACTTCCAGGAGTAGGTTGGGTAAGTGACCCAGGCCCACCTTCCACCGTGACTTGGGAAGAGGTCTCATTCCCCTATGTGGTTTATTTTTCCTTATAGGTGACATTATGCTTTCACCAATTCTGCACCATGTGGTTGGTTACAGAGTAATTTGATCCAGAGATTTTGGTTTGAATTTATTGTGAGGAGGAAGCCCCTTAAACTCACTTTACCAAAGAGCTTTGTACTGGGCACAAAGTCACAAGCACAACAAATAATATCCTATTTCACATCTGCCATTTCCCCAACTGCATATACTTTCCTCCAGGACCTTAACAGGAAAGAGCTGTGGCAAGAGGAAGACAGGATTGGGGAATTTCTGGGTCACTAGGCATAAAATTACCTACTAGTCTTCCCAGATCCCACCATATATATAGTTTAGTATCTTGCATTTATCCCTGCTTAACAATAGTCACCCCCCATGTCTATAAATGTCAAAATATTCCAACCTATGAGATAGATATTTAACCAATCATGCATGTTTGGATATTTAGGTTACAATTTATACAAAATCAGGAAGTAAATTATTGCTTTTAGCAATAGCAGTCATATTCTGAGAGTCACTTTTTTGTAGTTCTGAGATTTTTGCAACCATCAAGGAGGGGTGTGGTAGCAGATTTACTTATAAGTCTGTGCCGAATCAAAGACTATAGTAAATAGCATGTACCTGGCTCACTGATGCAGAGGTTCTCAAATGGAATATATACTGTGCTTGCCAGACATCACAGACAGTAGAGCCCTTAAAACTTCTAAATGCAACATCCTTATTGCATCTTAGAACACTTGCCGAAGTAGTTAGCCCCTTCCTGCTCTGTATTTTCCAATGTTAAAGGAACGTATGTCATTATAGAATATTTGCAAAATAGAAGGAGAAGTGCAGATAATAACAATCAGTCAGAAGCATACTACAGGAAGATATGCCCTGTATATATAATAGATTGGTGTATTTTCTCCCAGTCCATCACTTTGATTAGGTTTTATCACAAGTTCTTGTCTCAAATCAAGTTGAGTGGGTGTAAGAAGCTAATTCGAAAGACAACTTATTTATTTTTTAACATCTTTATTGGAGTATAATTGCTTTACAATGGTGAGTTAGTTTCTGCTGTATAACAAAGTGAATCAGCTATACACATATATCCCCATATCTCCTCCCTCTTGCGTCTCCCTCCCACCCTCCCTATCCCACCCCTCTAGGTGGTCACAAAGCACCGAGCTGATCTCCCTGTGCTATGCAGCTGCTTCCCCCTAGCTATCTATTTTACATTTGGTAGTGTGTACATTACAATGCCACTCCCTCACTTCGTCCCAGTTTACCTGTATTGGTATTTTTGCCTTTTCAGGTTAAGTCTGGCGGGGGTAGGGGTGGGGAACGGGCAGGTGTCACGGATTTTTGAATCAGTAAAAGCTAGGATTCCGGAAATGCAAACGGTGGGTGGTGGGTGCTTCCGCCACCTAGTCTAAGTCAAAGGTGAAAAGAGCCGGGAAACCCGATGGGCTTGCACGTTCGTTGGGCTGCAGGTTTGTCCATCACACTCGCTCAGCCAATGAATGATGCCAGAAAGAAGAGCTGGGTGGGAGCGAAGCTCCTGGGCTGGGTGCATGGGCGTGAGAAGAGTTTTACGGGGTCTTCCTCGGTGCCTTCTAATCGGCGAGCTGTTTCCTTTGGCTGTGATTCAAGGCTGAGGTCAGCCGTTCCCTTCACTGACCCGAGCCCGACCGAAGAGGTCGTCACCTCCTCCGCGCTGCAGTCGTCCCCGCCTTCTCCTTTGTGAATTTTTGCCATCCTGAATTGGGGCACTGAGCGTCCAGGGTCTTCACTCTAAAAGTTTGTTCTTTTCCTGTAAGGTGGCAAACTCAGGTAAGAAGGGGTTTTCCTAAGCAACAGCAGAGACTGCTGAAGAGGTCAGGAAAGAAACTTGAGCTAAGTGAAGAAAGGGACCACACGGATAGTCAAATGATGCCAATGCCCCATTCTGACGGGGTCTAACGATACAGGTGTCCTTGCCCTCAAAAGGCTTCAGGGGTCAAGTGATAAGATAGAAGCTGAATTTGAAAAGGAATTGCACGCTCTTGTAAAAAGGATAAATCCTCACTTGATTAGATGTTCGTGCCCACCAGCGTAAGCATTAGGACAACCTGCAGTGTAATAACTTCAACACACTTATGTATTACTTCAAATTTTATGTTTTGTGTTTTTTGTGGAGTATATCTTTTAAATTTAAAAATGAAATATTTAAGTATTAAAACTCATGGCATTTAGAAATATACTTCTTTTCAAGAGATCTGGAATACAACACATTCTCTAAAGCCTCCGTGTAGTTTAGTCCTTATGATGTCCTTTTATCATATAGCTTTTAGAGAGTAACTGGTAAAATTATCAGAACTCTTCACTGAAGCTAATATTTACTTGGGAAAAAAGTACTTTAAAGAGCCAATTCACGTGTGTGTTTTGCCTCACCTCAGAGGTAGGAAGGGTTTAAACCAACCTGGACCAGGTGTACCTTATTGCTGTGCTATAAATTATTTATTATGCTATGGTACATTACAAAATTTTATCATTTGCATAAAGTAGCATAGAGTTAAGAATTTTTAATAACATTAATATCAAGTCTCCTAGATTACTTATGTTTTTGAATTTTGCATGACAGAGGGATTTATAAAAACATAATGGAGCTGTTATTTCCTTCTGTGTTGCTAATAGACATTAGTGTTTGCAAGTGGTCTTCTCAACTTTTACTCGTAAGTTATGTAAACTAAGGGGATTAAGTATATTTTCTTTGCAGTATGTGTCACTGAAAGTTATCACTTTATTATTTTATTACATCTTTTGATTATAAAATATGTTCATTATAGAAAATTTGGAAAATATACTGAAAAGTATAAAAATTATTTTAAACAATTCTGCCTTCAAAGATAACCACATTTCGTATGAAAAGAAAATGTCTATCTTTATTAACATAACTACTATTCTACTCCTTTCACTTTTCACTTAATATATTTTGGAACCCTTTCTGTATCAGTGCATGTAAACTTCATTCTGTTTAACATAATATACCATAATGTATTTCATCAGTTTCTTATGGGCATTTAGGTTAGGAGCATCTTTTTCCAACTGATTGGTAATTGTAACCACCGTCTATGAATTAAGGAAAAATGTTGCATATAGTGAAATATTTTACCTTTGGATTTTGTTCAGTTGTTTTTTCTTTATTTCCTGTAGAAGTGTTTTAATGTTAATAAAGTCACATTTATCTTTTTTTCCCCATTACAGATTTTGGGTATTTAGTTTAGAAAGAGCTTTCCACACCAAGATCTTTTTTTTTTTTTTTTGGAATTGCTCATATTTTCTTAGAGTACTCTTATAGTTTCATTTAAAGTTTTAATCTTTCTGGAATAAGTTTTATGTAAGGATTGAGGTAGCTATACCACTTTTTTTCCTCTCAATACAACTAATCAATTATTTTGACACCATTTATTGAATATTGAATATCCAATGTAATTAATTGCTGCCTTTATTATATAATCCATTCCCTTATGTGTTTGGGCCTATTTCTGGACTGTTCTGTTCAGAAGTGTTATTCTTGTGCCAGTATAAATCTTCTAAAACAGAAATTTCTCATATATATTTTATTATCTGATAAGAAAAGTTCCTTATAAAACTTGTTTTTAAGATTTTTGGGGGGCATATTTTCACCTATTCATTTTCCCAGATGAACTGCAGTATCACTCTTTTTCAGTCTCCCTCCCTAAAGCCTATGGATATTTTGATTAGGGTTTGTTTGATTTTATAGATTCATTTACAGAGAATCAGGAATTTCGTATTATTCAGTCTTCTTATCCAAGGACAAGCTGTGTCTTTCCATTTAATCAAGTATTTTTAATATTTTTCAGTAGAATTGTAAAGTTTACCTATTAAAATAGGCTTTTTAAAAATATTCAGAACCTGTTCTTCAGTTTCTTCTTCCTTTGTCTACCTTTTGCTCATGCTGTTCTGCTGCTTATTTTTAAATCATCTGTGCTTAGGTGTTGTCCCTTTTTTTCCAGCTTTGAATGGGGGCAACTGTTTGCTGAAGTGTGATGTGTGAAGAGGTAGGAGGAAATGAGCTTGAGCATCTCAGAAGCTTCAATTCAGGTTTGTCTCATATCATTGTTTCCGAATTGCTATATTTTCTGCTGGAGACCATTTTGGTCTTCAGTTTAGGCTATTCTCTCCTTTCTCAGCCCTCACGAGCACCAGCTTTGGATTGAGCAGGCCAGCATGACTCAGTGAAATGCCTTGAGTTACAGGTATTCTGTGGCAGTCTTGTAGTTAATTTCTGCTCAGTGGACTGGCCAACATCTGTAGAGTTACTTGTTGCTTGTCTCTCTCCTCATACTGAAGCAGTTTCTAAAGGTTCTCAGAAAATGAAGATGATGTGCTGGTATAATTTCTCCTTAACTCCAGCTCCCCTTTTGTTCTGTGTTATGGAGCTGTTTCCATAAGGGGTCATTTCTTGCTGCTTTCGACGTCTGATGTCTGCCACAGTTCTAAGTCAGATGTTCAGAGCTTGAACACTTAAGGGAACAGCAAGCATTAGCTCAGAGTCCTGCTTTTTTTGTTTGTTTGTTCAAATTTCATTGTAAGTGGAAGAAATTATTTCCAATGTGTGGCTTGGGATTGTGTCTATTTCTTTGACTTGAAGATTATTTCTGCCTTTAATTTTTATTCTGATAATTCTGGTACATGGGCAGGATTGAAAATCACAGAGCAATGTAGAGAGGAATCTCCAAGAGGGGAGGGGCTGTGTCGTGTGCTCTGAATGTATTGACCTCAGAAAAACTCTTTCTGCAGCACAGCTATTAACAATTCTCCTAATTTATAGTGTTCCTGAAATACCAGTTTAGTGAATTTGGCCTTGGTCAAATAGGGAAATTAGCCCGACTTTGTCTATTGGTGAAAGCATCCTTAATCAACATGTACAAAAAATTTATTTTGAGATAAAGTGGCAAAAATAGTACAGAAAGTTGCAAAAATAGTACAGAAAGGTCCTGTGTACCCTCCATCCAGCTGCCCCTAATGTTAACACCTTACATGACTATAGTACAATACCCAAGCCAGGAAATTAACATTGGTATAATCTACAGACATCATTCAGGTTTTGCTAGATTTTACATGCATTCCTGTGTGTGTGTGTGTGTGTGTGTGTGTGTGTGTGTGTGTGTGTGTAGTTCTATGTCGTTTTATCACATATATAGATTCATGGAACTACCACTAAAGTCAAGATTCAAAACTGTTTCTTCTGTCCCTAAATTTGGACAACTGTTAATTTGTTCTCAAACTTGAAATGAAAAAATTATACAGATTGCTTTATAAATGGATTTATATAGCATGTAACCTTTTGAGAATGACCTGTTTTCACTCATCAAAATAACCTTACGATCCATCCAAGTTGTACCTGTATCAGTAGGTTGTTCTTTTTATTGCCGAGTAGTATTCCAGTGTATTAGTCACTGATCTATGACTCTTGTGTAGAAGAGTAAAAACAGGTGAAAAGGAAACAGGACTGCCAGTGGCCAGAATCTCCCATAGGGACAGAAGAAGGAATTACAAGGTCCTTCTTCCTAAAATCTGAAAGTGAAATAGTATCAATAGAAAATGCTTTTGCAATGCTTACTATGCACTAGGACTATACAAATTATTATTCATGTAGTCCTTACTACTGTATTATTAATTAGGTACAATTATTATCTCTATTTAACAAATGGTGAGACTGAGGTACAGAGAAGTTAAGTAACTTGTCCAAGCTCACACACCAGTAAGTGACAAAGCCAGGCTTTATAGTTGGCAATCTGGCTCTAGTCCATGTGCTTAACTGCTCTATTATTCCACCTTTCTACCATGCTATACCACCTAGAGAAGCACTGTCTTTGTCCATACTCAAGACTAGATAAGGCCCAAGGGAAGCAGCAGAGAAGAAATAAGTACAACCTGGAAGAAAAGCAGATGCCTATCTACAGAGGAAAACTAAGACTCTCCACTTACCTAGCAGTGGTGCCCCTGAATCCACTTTGTAGCTCATGTCTGAGAAACCTTATCAAACTTTATAGCTTAGTGAGACCACTGGGTAAGGTTGAGCCCCTAGGTCATATCCATCATACACAGAGGTATCATGAGAACTGGCTTAGTAAATTTCTATTTCAATTAGATATAGGGCAATCCATTACTATTAAAGATTTCTTTTACCTTTCCAACTTCTTATATTTTTATCATTCCCTGTTTTCCTGTAGTTAGCAGCAATAAAGAGCCTTTAAATCAATAGGTGTAACAAGGGAAAAGAAGATGAAAAAGTGGTTTACTCCTAAGCATCCTTGAGCAGAACCCAGAGGAACATTTACAGGAATCGGGCAATATAGAGGATGAAAGCACGGATTTGAAGTCTAATAGTCTTGGTATTGACTTCCACTTCTGTCACTTACTGGCTGTGTGACCTTATGCATGTTGCTTTTCCCCTCTAATCCTCATTTTTCCTATCTCTAAAATGGGGCTGTTACCTGGCTACTTGATAGAATTATTGTAAGGCTTAAATGAGATATTATTTATCAAGCACTTAGCAGAGTGTTTGGCATGCAGTGATAATTCAAATAATAATGTATTGATATAATTAGGATAACTGAGTTTTACTTGGTAATTCCAGGTAAAGTATCATGATACTAAAGATGTTGAAGTTGGTATTAACTCATCCAGGTTTGTTTGTCTTCAAGCAAGAAAATCCTCTTTCCTTCATGGATTTCATGTAACTGCTCCTGTTCTTTCTTGGATTTTCCTTCCCTAAATCAATAGCTCTGAACTGATTCCTGGTAAACACCTACCTGCCTGCATCCTCCCTATATCTTCAGTCTTTGAAGGTCAATTTGAATTTTTATCCATTCCTTCAAGGAGTCAGTACTCTACCAGTTTGTTGCCTGAACAAAAGTCTATGACATAAACTCTTTTCTTTAGTAATGCTGAATACAACTGGACCATTTCCAGACCCCAGACATACAAAATAGTTTGTAAGATAGTGATTTACACACTATTTCCAGTGTGGAATGCTTTCCTCACAACCTCCTCTAGTTTTGGCCAGGGTATTAACTGGGGACATACAAGTCAGATCAGTGGGATTTTTTTGCCATGGTTTTTAACAATGTTCTTTTGGTCAGGAAATTCATTTATAAGAATTGCTTGCAGAAGTTTAAGAGAACACAAGAGGTGAAAGGCAATGAATGGCATAGCAGATGGCATCTACTTAAAACATTTGCACTGCACCCCATAGGAAATGAAATTTGAAGAAAGTGAAAATCTTTCTTGTAATATTTACCTTAAACTGTCACCACTATTTACAACTTCAGGTAAAATATCCCAGTGTTAGAGCTGCTGAAATTGGTATTAACTCGCACCAGCTTGTCTTGCTTTAAGGGAAAATGTCCCTTTAAATACAATAAAAATAAGGATTATGGGAGTAAGATGCATTACTTACAATTATTTAGTTGTAATTCAAGTTTTAACAGAGTTTGTCAGTCTCTGGATTGAAAGACAAGTAAAAAATAATGCACCAGAACAAATAAATAACTTAAAAATTTTTCATTATTTTTGGGTAGGTTCAGGGTGCTAGGAAAACATTTTAACAAGTGTAATATACTTTTAAATATTGGAAAAGTTGGATTTTCACAACATAATAACTGTGTCAGCAGGTTGCCAATTAATTGTTGGAAATTCTTTTGCCGAAGACGACATCTGCAGTTAATTATGCTGAAGGGCTAGAGAAAGAATGTAATTATTTAAAAAAAATTTGTATAGATGATGAGGCTTTACAGAAGTGAATCCTGACTTTTTCCAATTGAATCTATACTAAATGAACAATCTCTAAGCAGCACGAGGGAAAGTATCAGGAAATTTCTCTAGCTTAGGAATATCCCTGGTTGATTTTCTGAACAACTGTTTTGGAAATAAGTTAGGTCTTTTCAGATGTTATATTTAGGTTTGTTTAACTTGTGTTATTAAATATTCCCACTAGTATAATTATTAGTGATTTCATGAGGAAGCAAAAGCTCACAAATTGTATTGGCATACCTCAACTACCATAATATTTATATGTGAAAAGAATATTGTTTCATTTCACATAGAAACACTGATTTCATATTAAATATGGCTTAAATCTCTGTATTATCCTAATATTATCATCTTCTTTAGTAAACACAGCGTTTGTGTATAGTAAAGTGCAGTTGAGTCAAAGTTTTGTTACTCAGGGCAGATTAGCAAATTTTCAGCCACCAAAAAAGTATTAAGTGATTTAAAGAAATACTAGAATTTGTTGATGTTTAAGATCCTTTCTTGGCCTCTCTTCTTTATCCAGCAACCTGATTTGTGATAATTTTCCTAAGGGTACCTTGTACCTAAGGAAAGGTAAGAGAGAGAATATTAGGTGACATTTGTCATCCAGTTTTAGGATCTGTCTTGATAGTTCCTATTTAAAACCATACTAACACCATTTATAAGACAACGTATAAAAGGAGTGACAAACTTAGGAGAAAACTATTTGTAAAGGAAATGAATAAGCAATTCAGAAAAAATACTTTTATATGTATATTAGTATTTTGGCTAATATATATGAAAAATGCTCGCCTACGCTACTAATAAAAAAGATGAAAATTAAAATAACAAGATACTGCTATTTACCTGTTTTGTTGTCAAAAGTAAAATTTAAAAATTCCCATCATTGTTCTCATAATGTGAAGAAAAGGCCCAACCATGTACTGCAAGTGGAAAGGTATAATGGTACACATTTTTCAGGAGTGTGATTTGGCAGTACTTAATAAAAGCCTTTAAAATGTGCATACTCTTTGACCTAGCAAATCTTCAAGGAATTTATCTTAAGGAAATAATAGTGAACAAAAACATTTATAAGAGTGTTCATTTCGGTGTTGCTTACAATACTGCTGAAATGTTTGAAACAATTTAAATGTCCAGAAAGAGGGGATTCAATTTATAAGCTATTGTTTATTCATACAGCTGAATAATGTAAAGGCATTTAAAGTAATAATGTAGATCTATGCTGACATTGAAACATAGCTAAGATAAATTGTTTAATGAAAAATGTCTCAAAACTATGGAAATGTATGCATATATATGTAAATTATGTGTAGTACACAAAAATATTGATACTGGTTATCTATATGTAATGGAGTTTTAGGTAATTTGTATTCATAATTTTTAGTATTCTAAATTTTATATAATGATCAGAATTTACTGTTGTGATCAGAAAAGATAGAGCAGGAGAAACAGGAACATTTTAGAATTTTAGACAATTATGTGGAGCTGTAGAGTCAGAAAACAAATAAGGAATTGTGAAGGTGCTATATAGGCACATATTTGTGCTATGCAATACTGGAAACTAACTTTTAAAATAATATATTAAAAGCATATGCACAAGGGTTGTTTCCTTCACAGTGGTCACCTTAAGAGCAAACACTTATTCCAATTATGCTGACACTAACAGAATGTTAAAGATGATCTACTTCCTCATTTCATAGGTGAGAAATCTTGGGCTCATTGCATCTAAATACTATCTAAGGTCACACAACAGCTAGGTAATGGGAGGTTCACAAAACCATGATGCTTTCCCTTTCCATTTTTTGGATAATTAACTATTACTATAAAACCAAGTTTTTCCAAACTCTCTGACCTTCAATGGCTGCTTTTCCCTTTAAATACCCAAATAACCTAGCCTCAGCCTTCCTTCTCTCATGTCACCTAACTAACCTAACCAAGTAACCTAGTCTCTGCCCAGTTTCCTTTCCCAAGTATTTCTAAGAAACGCTAGAGAATGCTTGGTTGTATGTTCCAAAAGTATGTCTGCTGGTCACTTATCAATTCTTTCTTAGGGCAAGTGCTTCAGACTTTTCCACTGGTCAGATTGTGCTGTCTTACAACTGCTTCTCCATGCTGCTGCCTCTTACCCCAATCCACACTACACTAAGAATTAAGACATCACAGTAAAAAGTAAATCCTTAAAACACAGTTCATATCTCACTCTTATGCTTAACAAAACTTTAGTGACGGTTTGGGACTAGCAGAAGAAAATTATCAGACAGAAAAAGGAAATTTTAAAACCAGCCATCAGAGATCCACTGTCTGTGCCTTTGCACAAGGGTCCCTGAATTACAGTCCTCCCTGACACCATACATGTTGCAAGCGCCAACTTTTTTCCCACACTGGGGCCTCTTGACCCCCTCCTTCTTTACAGGTGACTAGTGTTCCCATTGTTCTTGGAGATTTGAGAAAAAAGGAGTATCTTCCTCTCTCCCAGTCAAAGGACTATTGTTTTCCCAATGGGAAAGTTGAAAAACTCATTTCCCTCAGCAGAAACTCCATCCTTGCCACAACTGGTCTAGCCACCATGTTCCAGATAAAATAATTTTAATAGCACATTTCTCAGTCTGGATTCTTTATGTGTATGTGGAGTATGTGAATTTCCTTCTGTGACCCAACAAAGGAGTTTTAATTGCAGGGCCTAAACCATCTTTTCAGCTGCTTCTTTTCCTCTCTGTCTATTTCAGTTTGTCTCTCACTTTTTCTAGTGTTCTACTTTCTCCATAACTTCGTCTATCTTCACTCCTCCTTCTCTTCTCTTTTCACATGTTCTCTTGCTTTTGGCTTCCTAGACAGATGATTCAGTCAATTTTGGCTTGGCTGCTCCTTTTCTATCCCATTTTTTATGGTTAATGTATTGAATACTATAATCTGTAAAGATGAATTGGAAGTCTCAGATGGGGGATTCTTTTTACTTCTAAATTGGATATGATAAATTTACTAATTAATCTGGTTCTAGAAATCTCAGATGAGGAGGTGACTATCCAACAGATATCAACTGTCCTCATAAAGATACAAAATAAACTAACAGTAGAACCCTCAGTGGCAGACAATGCCTGAAAAAATTCAAACATCCCCAGTATAGAAATCAAAATAGAGTATATTTTGATGTTGAACATAGTTCATACCTTCTTTTACATTCTTTACTTTAAGACTTCAAGTTCTCTTGTTAGTAATTGATAGGGTATGTTGTCTATAGTTGCTAAATAAGTGAAACAAGTCTATGACTTTTATTTTAAATTATACTAAAGTAAAAGGAACCCAGCTTTTTTTCCTCTCTACTCTCCTTTATTCCACTATACAAGATCACAGAGGAAAAATCAAGAATGTCTTTCCCTCCTCTAACCCTCAGAAGTTACTATTTTCTCTTCTATTCTTTTGAAAATAATAACTTTATTGAGAGATAATTCGCAAACATTACAATTTACTTTTACGATATACAATTTAGTGGTTTTTGATATATTTACAGAGTTGTGTAACTATCACCATAATCAACATTTTTCATCACCACGTAAAGAAATCCTGTACCTACCAGTGGTCACTTCTTATTTCCCCCAGTTCTCCCTTCCTCCAGCCCTAGGCAACCACTAATCTACTACCTGTCTCTATAGGTTTTCCTATTCTGTTCTTCTTTCTGTTTTTATGAATTTACCTATTCTGAATATTTCATTTAAATGGAATAATGTAAAATGTGGCCTTTTGTGACTGGCTTCTTTCACCATACCATAATGTTTTCAAGGTTCATCCATATTGTATCATGTGTCAATATTTCACTCCTTTTAATGGCCAAATAATATTCCATTGTATAGGTATATCACATTTTGTTGTATAATGAGATGACATTTGGGTGTTTCCACTTTTGGCTATTATGAATAATGCTATTATTAACATTTATGTGGACATATGTTTTCATTTCTCTTGGGTATATATCTAGAAGTGGAACTGCTGGGTCACGTGATAACTCTGTTTAACCTTTTGAGGAGTTGCCAGACTGTTTTCAAAAATGAATGCATCATTTTACATTCCTACCAGCAATATATGAGGGATCCATTTCTCTATATCTTTACCAACAATTGTTATTATCTCTCTTCTTGATTCCAGCCATTCTAGAGAGTGTAAAGTTTTTTAATTTTTTATTGGAGTATAGTTGATTTACAATGTTGTGTTAGTTTCAGGTGTACAACCAAGTGAATCAGTTATACATATATCTACTCTTTTTTAGTTTATTTTCCCATATAGGCCATTACAGAGTATTGAGTAGAGTTCCCTGTGCTATACAGTAGGTCCTTATTAGTTATCAATTTTATATATAGTAGTGTGTATATGTCAATCCCAATCTCCTAATTTATTCCCCCTCCCTTTCCCCCCCGGTAACCATAAATTTGTTTTCTACATCTGTGAATCTAATATGTTTTTTTTTTGCTATACGCAGGCCTCTCACTGTTGTGGCCTCTCCCGTTGCGGAGCACAGGCTCCGGACGCACAGGCTCAGTGGCCATGGCCCACGGGCCCAGCCGCTCCGCGGCATGTGGGATCCTCCCAGACCGGGGCACGAACCCGCGTCCCCTGCATCGGCAGGTGGACTGCCAAACACTGCGCCACCAGGGAAGCCGTCTAATATGGTTTTGATTTGAATATCCTTGATGACTAACGATGTTGAGCCAGATCTAAAAGAAGACATAATTCTTGATTATTAATTGACTTTTAAGAGTGAAGAAGAGGAAAGAGTAAAAGATCTGCTTCCTTTTAATGATAATAAACATCGGTTCCAAAGCCAAATATAGATGGTTTGTATATATCTGCACTGCATTTTTAAAATCCCTGCCTCAGTACTATTTATGTAGCTAATTAAAAGTTGGGCATAAATAAGAGTCTTTACTCAGGACAAATCAAATAACATTCATTTTCTTTTCCTGAACACCATTTGCATTTTTCCTTAAGTTGAAGGATTTACTGCTTGGAAATCTCTTTAGACAGAAGGGAGCTGAATGACATGTCCCTCCTTTTTTCCTCTACTTTCTATACTCCAATTGTGTGCATCAGATTTTTCTTGCTGCCATAACAAATTACTACAAATATAGCAGCTTAAAATAACACAAAATTATTATCTTATAGTTCTGTAGGTCAGAAGTCCAGTATGGGTTGCATTAGGCTAAAATCAACGTGTCAGTAGTGCTGGGTTCCTTTCTGGAGGGTCTAGGGGAGAATCATTTCCATTCTTTTTCAAATTCTTTCCCCAATTAGGTTGTTACAGAATATTGAGCAGAGTTCCCTGTGCTATATATTAGGTCCTTGTTGGTTATCCATTTTAAATATAGCAGTGTGTACATGTCAGTCCCAAACTCCCTAACTATCCCTCTACCCCGCCCATCCTGGTAACCATAAGTTCATTCTCTAAGTTTATGAGTCTGTTTCTGTTTTGTAAATAAGTTCATTTGTATCATTTTTTTATGGATTCTGCATATGATATTTCTCTTTCTCTGTCTGAGTTACTTCAGTCAGTGTGACAATCTCTAGGGCCATCCATGTTGCTGCAAATGACCCAATTTCATTCCTTTCTATGGCTGAGTAATATTCCATTGTATATATGTACTGCATCTTCTTTATCCATTCTTCTGTCATTGGGCATATAGATTACTTCCATGTCTTGGCTACTGTAAACAGCACTGCAATGAATATTACGGTGTATGTATTTTTTCGGACCATGTTTTTCTCTGGGTATGTGCCCAGGAGTGGGATTGGGAAGACTCATTCTTGGAAACAATATTTAAGGAGTATTTACCCATGCAACGCTACTGGGTCTGCTGCTCAGGTGATTATTATAAGGAGCTCTGTTGCAGCAGTTCTTTGTGGGGAAATATTTAATGTCAGGGCCTTAATGTCCTGAGCCATTATGTTACTGTTCTATCAGTCCACTGTTTCAATTTTTCTATTTAAAAAAATTTTTTTTTTTGGCTGCACTGCATGGCACGTGGGATCTTAGCTCCCCAACCAGGGATCGAACTTGTGCCCCCTGCAGTGGAAGTGTGGAGTCTTAACCATTGGACCGCCAGGGAAGTCCCTCAATTTCTCTAAACAACCATTTCCTGACTGCCCTAGAAGTGTTGTGTTAGGAGGATTAGTTCTAGCAATCACCACTCTAATGACTTATAACCATTAAGTTAACCTAGTCAGCCCAGTCAAATTGACATACAAAATTAATTTTGTATGTCAACTTGACTAAGTCAAGAGATGCCCAGATATTTGGTCAAAGATTATTCTGGCTGTGTCAGTAAAGATGTTTGGGGATGAGATTCACATTTGAATCTATAGACTGAGTAGAGCAGACTATCCTCTCTTATGTGTGTGGGCCTCATCCAATCAGTTGAAGGCCTGAATAGAACAAAAAGGCTGACCATCCTGCAAGTAAGAGGGAACTCCTGCCTCACTGCCTTGGAGCTGGGACATCAGTTTTTTCCTGCCTTTGAACTAGAACTAAAACATTGGCTCTACCTGGATGTCAAGCCTGCTAGCCTTTGGGCTGGAAATGCACCATCAGCTCTCCAGTTCTCAGGCCTTTGGACTTGGACGGAAACTACACCACTGGCTTTTCTGGGTCTCTAGCTTGCTGACTACAGATCTTGAGACTTGTCAGCCTCTAAATTAAGTCAATTTCTTATACTCAATCTCAATCTCTCTCTCTCTCTCTCTCTCTCTCTCTCTCTCTCTCTCTCTCTCTCTCTGTGTATATATATACTTGACCTTGAACAATACAGATTTGACCTGTGTGGGGGTCTACTTATATGTGGATTTTTTTCAGTAGTAAATACTACAATACTACACGATCCGATGTTGGCTGAATCTGCAGATGCAAAATCTCCGATACAGAGGGCCAACTACAAGTTATATGTAGAGTTTTGATGGCATGAAGGGTTGGCACCCTGAACTCCCACATTGTTAAAGGGTCAACTGTAAACACACACACACACACACACACACACACACACACATACACACACACAACTTTCTATTGGTTCTGTTTCTCTGGAGAACCCTGACCAGTACAAGTAGTATCCTCACTTTTCGTCACAGTAACTCTCCTTACCTCCACCTTGGGAACTTTTTTTCCCCTCTCTTATAACTCTTATGCAACTTTTAACCACCCTTCTGATAGAGGCTAATCTCAGTGAGTCTTGGAGGGCCCACATTCCACACCCTTCTAAGGAAGGCTTTACTAAATATATATATATATATATATATATATATATATATATATATTAAGGCTCCAGTCTTTGTACCACTACATAGGGAGTAGCCCTGCACTTACTGTTTATTTTGTGTTTTCCAGACAATTCCAATCTCTTTAACAATTTCTGGCCCCCTCTTGTATCTCCTGGCACCGCAGTTGAAAGTCAACTCTAATTTAGCTGGCAGCTTTTCTTGCTGAAAAAGGATAACTAAACCACAAGTTTCATCATTGCCATGTTTTCTTCTCTGGTAGTGCCTCTGCTACACCTATATGTGAGAAGACTGGTTTTGGAGTTCAATAGTCGTAAATTCAAGGCCAAGATGTGTGAGGCAATGTGTGTGGGGATTGTAACTATAATTGTAACTATAATTAGTACTAATGGTATTACTATCCAGTAGGAAAAGGAGATCAATGAAATTCTACCCCTATTCTTTCCAGCTGCTGCCTAGTCTCTAAGATATATTTTCTTAGTCCTGTATATGAAGTGATTCTCCGGAAAACTAGCTCATTTTGTTTCCCTCTACAGAGAACACGCACACAGATTGGCAAGGTTTGGGATGGTTTCAGTAAATGAAGTTAATCTTTTAGAACCTGTGGTGAATCTAGGTTAAAAAAAAAAGAATTATTTATGGTGTTAGAAGAAGCAATGATATTGATTATTCCAAAGTAAATGCCTAAAAGACTTTCTACATGAAAATTCTGATCAAATAATGAGGGAACTGTGAATGCACTTTTCCAAAGTAGACAGCTTTATCATTACCTGTTATAAAACAGCCCCCTGTCCTTGAGGAGCTTCTAAGCAAAGAGAAACTTATTAATGATATTTACATTCCAGTTGCTCAAGTAGATCACTGCTTGTATTTTTACAAAAGTCAAAATTCATGCACGGATAAGCTTTAATTTTTTTTCTTTGCATACACAGATGTATACTCTTTGCAAAGTGTTAATACCTTTTTTACATTCTTCACTCCAGATTGACCCAGACCTGGGATTCAATTATGTACTGCTTCTCCAGTTATTAGTTATTTTACCTTGGGCAAGGGAATCACTTTTAAAATTAGGGAATATATAGAATTATGGATCATGTCTCTGTCCATATTCTTTATACTATTTATTCACTTTTGCAGTGAAACTGTACATGTATACATAGAGGAAAATAACTTAGATCATTAAATTGAAACTATTGTGGGGCACTTGTTTGGAGGCAGAGAATTTACATTTTGGCAAAAAGACTAGAGTATTCATGAGGAATTAGTAGCTCAAATATTTCTAGACTTTTGGGTTCAAATGTATTTCCAGTTGTTATTTGAAAAAAAAATCAGTTTGACCACAACCGCCCCAAACAATGATTTAGGCCACCCACGTGAAAATACAGAAATGTTGTTATAGGAGATCTTCTGCAGGCAAGTAACATACCTGTTGAACAAAACGTTTTCATGAATATTTCATGAGAGATATGTTCTGTGTCAAAATATATTTTCTACCGTCTACTATCAACTCTGACTAAAGAATGTGGCCAGCAGGTCTTACTTTCTGTGACTCACTAAGAGGGTGGTGGCACTGTGGTTTTTATCTGTGGATTCTTGCCATCCTCAGGTTTGGGCTCTACCATTGCAAATCAAGATGGCTGAATATATTATTCCTGTCTTACTATCCAGTGTGCATCTCTGTGCAGATGTAGCTTAATAATATTAACAACAACATGTCTTCTCTAAATCCTTTAATACTTCCATGATGAGCATATTTCATGGAAGCGTTACATTTTATGGAATATACTGCAGGAAACGAATCTTCTCCTAGAAGCTGGGACTTAGGATCTTTTAAAAAGTCTCTGAAGTACAAATCTGCACAGAAATTTGTGTTCAAGTTGCAGATTTCCAGATTAGAAGCATGTCAGAAAAAACAAGTCCTGTCAAATATCACTTTGCCTTTTTTTCCCCCTTTAACCAGCTCTCTGCAAGTGACAAGCATTTTGTAAAGGGAAAAGTTTGATATTTAGAGAGAAACATTCATGGAGATACTTAGTGTGGAGGGAAAGGGCTTTCAAGGCAGTAATTATTATCCAATTGAGTAAGTTCTGGCTTCTTTCACATGGCAGGGGTCACCAAGTACATTTATGAGAACATACGCAGGCATTCTGGCATGGTGTTCTATATCTGTCAATGTCTCTGGAAGTCATAGTGTTCTTATAATTTCTCTGTTGTAAACATTTCTTTCAATCTTGTTGACCCTTGGATCTGCACATGCAATTTTTTTAAGAACACTGGATAATGTTTAATAAGACATAAAGGTTCCCTAAATATCAAGAGGAAATAGAGAGTACCTACTCTGATCCATAATGTATATTGGTACAAGAAAATTGTTCTCCATACTCCTGCTGAGGTTTTCTGCTGTTTTTATCTACTCTAGCAGTTAACATGGAATTGAATGCCTAGAATCTACAGGAAAGAGTACTTGACTGGCAGACACTTGATCCTGCCATGATTATGTTAGCTTGGCAAGATTTTAACCTCTGAGCACAGAGAATCATCCTTTATTAATCTGCTTCACATGAGTCTGCTAAGAAGGTGAAATTTCGTCTAGAATATCCTAGTTATCTACATTATTATTGATGTGAAAATCCCAGTATATTTGTATGAGTTAGTAGAATGATACAGGGAAAATAAAGTGATATTATTTAGTGAGTGATCATTATATTTTATAACTTTAAGTCATCACTAACAACAGTTGATTTCATATTTGCATGGGAGGACATATAATACTGATGTGTGTTTCTGAATACTCATCTGGAAGTTGTCTCAAATTATTTCCTGAGAAATCCAGGCTTGAAACCTCACAATCATTTTGCCTGCTTCTCTTTCACAACCACCCCCCCAAACCAATGAATGAATTGCTAAACACATTCTAATATTTCCTTTATACCAACTCTCAAGTCTATTCCTTTCCTTCAAGGCACATAGACTTTAGAAGCTGACTGCCTGAATTTGAATTCCAACTTGGGCATTTACTAATTGCATAACCTTGGGTAAATAATTAACCTTTCTATATCTCAGTTTCTTTGTCTATAAAATGGAGTTAATAATGATGCTTGCTTCATGAGATGCTCACACTTCTGTATATCCCACAGAATATAGCCAGGTGTTGACTCTGCACAAATTTATTCAATGAATGAGTGCCTCTCTATCCAAATTTTAAAAAATGAACCATCTTAATTTAGTACCATGACCTGGGGATTAATGAACAAGGATTTTTTACTACTTGGCCTTAAATGTTACCCTGATTTGGTATAATATTCTACGTGGCTTGCATTTTTTTCTCTTTTTTAACAGAGTCAACAGAACCATCACAGCTGTAGTTATTTTTATTGCATACTTTCAAGGTGTCCAGTACAGTTAGACATTATGTGGAATATGGAAGAAGTGTATGCTGCAGTCCCTGTACTTAATGAGTTCAGCCTCTAATTAGGGAGGCAGGAAACAAATCCTATATGCATGAAAAGTTAAATAGCAATACAAAAATGTCTGAAGGATACATAAGAAACTGTTAGTGGTAATTACTTAAGTGAGGAAAGGAGGGGTTTACTGTTGATACGCTTTGTCGTACATTGTTATTACTGTTTCTGTACTGTTTGTTATTATTGATATTTAATGAAATTCCTGTAAAATCATCAAATTTAGTATTAAAATATGGCATATAAAATATAGTTTATGGTTAAATTCCATTTTTTAGCACAGAGTATAAGTACATTTCCAAAGAGGCAGTGAGCTTTATTCGCTATTTATATGGAAAACATTTGCAAAGTACTTCTCCAATACCATGAATGGGGCTGAAATAATTTGGACTCATCTTAACAGCACACACATACATCGTTGCCCATAATTCTTTTTATATCGCGAGAACACAAGCCTGTTAAATACTATATGACATTAAACTGTTTGATTTCTTTACATTTTCCTGAGATATATATGCATTTTAGGTTGACCAAGTTGAATTTAGCATGTTTAAACTACACACACACACATGCCCAAATTCCACTGCTAAGAGAGTAAGATATTAATAAACTTATTTATAATAGGAAGTAATATATTTAGACTAGATGTGACATCAATTTGTGAATTTAGAAAAGAAAAACCTACTTTGAAATCAGATTTAAAGATTCATTGCTTTAAAGTTTTGTCTTAAAAAATGTATATAAGATTTTAATATTATACTGAAATAACTGAATTATATGAGAGATATAATGAATACCTAGTATGACCCATACATTTAGTTCTACTCAAAAGGTATTTATTATTGTCTAATATGTGCTCATCTAACAATGGAGCACTTCCTATGTGCCAAGTTCTGTACTAAGTGCTTAGCACTTCACCGCTTAGTACTTCACATGCTGTGTTAGTTAAATGGGATATATTGTGACACTACAGGCAGAAATAAGTATACAAAGCATGGATGGACTCAGGGTGCCAGAAGTATGACTTCATTTTCTATAATAACATGATCTCTGCTTCTTAGTCCCCATTCCATAGAGATAGTGGAAATGTAAACTCTTATGTTTAAGGTTCTATATCCTGTAGAGTTTATGTCATACTTTTAGGGTCTTAAACTGTACCAATATTTTAGCTGAGAGACTCTGGTCTTCAGATATTTGATCATACAGATACCACTGAGATGCCCATTATCCTAGCCTCAGTGACTGTCAGGTATGGAGGCAAACAGCTGATTTTGTTTGGACACAGGAATCTTTGCTGAAGGTTGATTTTTCTGTGCCAAGGGTCTCACACACCCCACAGCCATTCCTCTCCAGGACTTGTTTACCATTCCTCTCTAGGATGTGTTACCTCTTTGACAGTGCTGATAGGAAGCAGAACTCAGGGTACCTCAGGCATCTTTCTCTCTCCTCCTCCAGACATTGAGGTTTTTTTCCCCCTAGGTTTGTATGTGTATGGCCAAACTTCAGAGGAACCCAGGAATCTCATTTGTTCAGTATAATATAGTAGCCAGATGCTCAGGCCCCAGCATCAGATAAGGTTCAAGTTCAAATTCCCATCTCCACCATTTACTGGCTGTATGACTTGGGGCAAGTTATCTTACCTCTCTGAATCCTCATCTTTAAATTGTAGATTTAAAAAATTCCTCTTTCATAGGGATGTTGTAAGGATATGAGATAATGCACACACATGAAAGGCCTGTTAAAGGTGGTATTCAGAGAATGGTAGCTATTCCAAGAAATATAAAGTAACCTCACCTCAAAAGATTGGAGACCACAAAATAGACCATGTCTGATTTTACCAGACTTTGAAGGACTCTAACAAGCTGGAAGTACTATTGAAAATAAGTTAAAGGCCCTGATCCTTTTTTACACTACTTTAAATTAGTGCTTTTAAGATGGTACAAATTACTTGATCTTCTTTTTTTTTAATTAATTTATTTTTATTTTTGGCTGTGTTGGGTCTTTTTTTCTGTGCAAGTGCTTTCTCTAGTTGTGGCAAGTGGGGGCCACTCTTCATCACGGTCTGCGGGCCTCTCACTACGGTGGCCTCTCTTGTTGCGGAGCACAGGCTCCAGACTCGCAGGCTCAGTAGTTGTGACTCACAGCCCTAGTTGCTCCACGGCATGTGGGATCTTCCCAGACCAGGGCTGGAACCCGTGTCCCCTGCATTAGCAGGCAGATTCTCAACCACTGTGCCACCAGGGAAGCCCCCTTACTTGATCTTCTTACCTCAGTGTTTGATTTGCCTTCTGATTGATCCAGGCCCACGTGGTTGATGATAAAATTTTCAAGTTTGAAACTCCTCTGGCTTTTTTTTGTTTTTGATATGGACCATTTTTAAAGTCATTATTGAATTTGTTACAATATTGCTTCTGTTTTATGTTTTGTTTTTTTTGCCTGTGAGGCATGTGGGATCTTAGCTCCCCCACCAGGGATCGAACCCACACCCCCTGCATTGGAAGGCGAAGTCTTAACCACTGGACCGCCAGGGAAGTCCCCAAAGCTCCTCTGGTCTTTAATAAGAATTCTAATAGATTGACCAGGCTGCTAGAAATTATCCTCCATTAACATGCTTGAAACAAAATATGTGGTTGTTAACAGGGTAATATGACTAGATTATGAATATCTGTAATAAAATCAATAAGCGAGGAATGGATATAGTGTACATCTTTCTGGTATGTTTTTACAAAGGCTAGAAAGAGGCTATAAATATTAAATCATTAAAGAAAGATGTACTTGTGCAGTTGTGTAAAAAGGCTAAGGGTTAGAGATGGGGTGGAGGCAGGGGTGGCGCTTGCCTCTCTGAGTAATGAAAACAAAAAAACAGGCCAGGGATTATTTTCTTTTCTGAGAGTTATATGTAAGATTATGTTTCATCCCTTCTTTGAATATACATGTTTCTTAATGCATATTCAAAGAAGCCATATGCTTAGAGGCATGCCAGTAAGACACGTTAGCTCAACTGCACATTCTAAATCGAAACCAAATCTCACTAAAGCAATATTCCCATATGAAGAGAATACCAGAGTGGTGAGGTCAGTTACTACTAAGTACCTTGCTGGCAGTTTATTTCAAAGACAGTAATCTTGTCATTAGAAACACTAATGTTAAGTATGTTAATGTGCTGATTGATGGCTTAAATGGTAAAAAAAAAAAAAAAAGTTACTATTAGTTGTTAAAGTCAATTTACTTTGACAAAGAACTGTTAAACATTGAGGTGAATTGAGATATAATCATATTTATTATTATTTCCTATTGTAACATATATCTTGAGTTTTGGCTGTTGAAAGTGAGGGAAGGGAGAGAAAGAAGAGTAAACTGCTGTTAATAAATGGATCGTTAGATGATGAGGAGTCCTGTCCTTTGTCATTCACATGCTTTCAGATGCTTTTACTAACCATTCAAAATATTAACACTTCTCTAATAGATTATTATGGGGAAAGGATGGCTAAGAGAAGAGGGATGGAATGAAGATGGGAAGAAATATATTTTATAGATAATTAAAGCCTTTTGTTCTCCTTGGGGTGCTATTCTAAACAAAAATATGCTTATGAGAGACTTGAGCATTAGGTCACCCAGATACATGCTTTCTAAAGTACCCTCTATACAACTTTTATTACCTCCGCCCATTTATAAGTATTTGTTCCCTATCATTCCCATAAGTTCATGAGGGCTGAGGTGGTGTCTTTTCTTACTCATTGTAACATTCCCAGATCCTACAATAGAGCCTGGAATGTAGGTGGTGGTCACAAATGAAAGTGAACTTTAGATAAACTAAGAAAGCTCAGAACTTAATCACGAAGCAGTTCCTTAATAACTGTATATAAGTTCTCTGGAATTTGGAGTTTATAACCAATCCCAGATCAAGCTAGTTCACTAACATAACATTATGGAAGTCCCTCTCCTGTATCTTTTAAAGTAAAAATGACTAATTTAATGAAAATGATAACAATAATGGTGAAGCATATTACATGCATTATCTCATTTGATGCTCACAACAATCCTGGAAGGAAAGTAATATTACCTCAGTTTGACAGATGAGAAAATTGATATTTAGAGAAGGCAAGTTTTTACAATTAGATTGTAGGACAGCAGAGACTGAGCACTGAATCAGCACATCAACTTGATTCACTTTTCTTCATATGACAGCTTAACTGGATTTGAAGACCACTGTCCCAGCTTTCTTACCCCTCAAGGATTTTTTTTTCTCTCTCTTGTGTATTTTTTAGCAGAGGGAATTATGGAATAGTACACGTAGGATTTGTGCATTTCACTGTATGTAAATTTTAACTCAAAAGAAAAAAACTATAAACAAATATTGAACTCTAGTTAATGATCTACATGTTGGAGTATTTGGGGAAAGTGTACTGATATCTGCAACTTTAAAATACATAACAATAAGATGGAATGATGGATCTATAGAAGGATAGGTTGGTGGACAGATATAGGTTAAAGTAAGTATGGTAAAATGTTAATTGTAGAACCTAGGTGGGGGCTGTGTTGGTATTCACTAGAAAATTAAACTTTTCTTTATGTTTGATAATTTCTGTTAAAACATCGAAGAAAAATGCTTCTAAAATAGAGCTTAAAAACAAAATAAAATTCTCCAAAGCCATTTCACAACCAAAAACCATAAGCAGTGGTTAAATACACGAGCTCAAGAGTCAGCCAGACCTGAATTCAATTCTTGGTCTGTCACTTTCAAGCTGAATGACTGAGGAAGTGAGTTGATTTCCTTGAAGCTCCACTTCCTTATTTATAAAATAATGATAATGAGATCAAGCATCTAATTAAATAATTCACTTAGTACTGGCCTGGTATTCTATTATTCTATTAAGTGTATATCTAACTATAAAGTAAAAATAAGTATTTATGTCTACCTGCAAAATGTATAAGTAGTGAAGGGAGGATACAGGGAACTGGGGTTAAACCTAGAATAAATAGTCAATAGTAGACATAGATAGTAATATCCAATTAAAGAGGGTTCAACTGAATGTTTTAAGAAGATTTATTACCCAGACTTGACCCACCGTATCTTGGAGACCCTGCTAGTTATCCATGAGATGGCAATAAGGAAAAATGAAGTTAATATTAAACTGAGGTAGGACATTTGGTGACCAGAACTTAATGAGCACAGGAGATGAGCTAGAAGTGGAGAAGGTTAAAAAAATAAAAGACTAGTTCTCTTATGTAGTTAAGCCTGGCTCCCTTTTATTCCTCTGAGTCTTGGGAGGTGGTTTGAGTGCATTCTCCGATAGGTAAAAAAGTGAAAGAAGTTCTTATTACACTGCTACATTTCCCCAAATGACTGTCTTTGTGTGGGATGACTGGGAATGAATCTTTAGGGGATTTTAGAGGGAAGAAATGTCTTCCTGTCTTCTGCACCTGAGTTCAGGAACAAGTGAGAGACGTGGAGAGCTAAGTGTCTATTAAGAACAAACACTGAGAAGGCGGAAGATGGCGGAAGAGTAAGACGCGGAGATCACCTTCCTCCCCACAGATACACCAGAAATACAACTACACGTGGAACAACTCCTACAGAACACCTACTGAAGGCTGGCAGAAGACCTCAGACCTCCCAAAAGGCAAGAAACTCCCCACGTACCTGGGTAGGGCAAAAGAAAAAACAGAGACAAAAGAATAGGGACGGCACCTGCACCAGTGGGAGGGAGCTGTGAAGGAGGAAAAGTTTCCACACTCTAGGAAGCCCCTTCGCGGGCGGAGACTGCGGGAGGCGGAGGGGGGAGCTTCGAAGCTGCGGAGGAGTGCACAGCAACGGGTGCGGAGGGCAAAGCGGGGAGATTCCCACACAGAGGATCGGTGCCGACCGGCACTCACCAGCCCGAGAGGCTTGTCTGCTCACCCGCCAGGGCGGGCGGGGCTGCGAGCTGAGGCCGGAGCGCAGGGAGAGGACTGGGGTTGGCGGCTTGAACATAGCCTGAAGGGGTTAGTGCACCACAGCTAGCCGGGAGGGAGTCCAGGGAAAAGCCTGCACCTGCAGAAGAGGCAGGAGACTTTTCCTTCCCTCTTTGTTTCCTGGGGCGTGAGGAGAGGGGTTTAAGAATGCTGCTTAAAGGAACTCCAGAGACGGGTGCGAGCCGCGGCTGAAAGCGCGGAATCCAGAGACGGGCACGAGCCGCGGCTGAAAGCGCGGAATCCAGAGACGGGCGCGAGCCACGGCTGAAAGCGCGGAATCCAGAGACGGGCGCAAGCCGCGGCTAAAAGCGCGGACCCCAGAGGCGGACGGGAGACGTTAAGGCTGCTGCTGCCGCCACCGAGGGGCCTGTGTGCGAGTACAGGTCACTCTCCACACCCCTCCTCCGCGGAGCCTGTGCAGCCCGCCACTGCCGGGTTCCCGGGATCCAGAGACAACTTCCCCGGGAGAGTGCACAGCGCGCCTCAGGCTGGTGCAAAGTCACGCCGGCCTTTGCCACCGCAGGCCCGCTCCACACTCTGTGCCCCTCCGTCCCCGCCGGCCTGAGTGCGCCAGAGCCCCCAATCAGCGGCTCTTTTAACCCCATCCTGTCTGAGCAAAAAACAGACGCCCTCCAGCGATCTACACGCAGTGGCAGGGCCAAATCCAAAGCTTAGCCCTGGGAGCTGTGAGAACAAAGAAGAGAAAGGGAAATCTCTCCCAGCAGCCTCAGAAGCAGCGGATTAAAGCTCCACAATCAACTTGATGTACCCTGCATCTGTGGAATACCTGAATAGACAACCAATCATCCCAAATTAAGGAAGTGGACTTTAGGAGCAAGATCTATGATTTTTTCCCCTTTCCTCTTTTTGTGAATGTGTATGTGTATGCTTCTGTGTGAGATCTTGTCTGTATAGTCTTGCTTCCACCATTTGTCCTAGGGTTCTATCCGTCCATTTTTTTTTTTTAATTTTTTTTCTTAATAATTAATTTTAATAACCTTATTATACTTTACCTTCGTTCTTTCTTTCTTTCTTTCCGTCCTTCCTTCCCTCCTTTAGACAACGAATCATCCCAAATTGAGGAAGTGGTCTCTGACAGCAAGATTTAGGATTTTTCCCCATTTACCTCTTTTAGTGAGGGTGTATGTGTATGCTTCTGTGTAAGATTTTGTCTGTATAGCTTTGCTTCCAACATTTGTCCTAAGGTTCTTTCCGTCCCTTTTTTTTTTTTTTTCTAAATAAGAAGTTTTTAATTCAATAACTTTATTATACTTTATTTTATTTTTACTGTATCTTCTTTCTTTCTGTCTTTTTTCCTTCTTTCCCTCCTTCCTTCCTTCCTCCCTCCCTCCCTCCCTCCTTTCTTTCCTTCTTGCCTTCTTTCTTTCTTTCTTCCTTCCTTCCTACCCTCCTTTCCTTCTTTCTTTCCTCATACTTCTACTAATTCCCTCTACTTTTTCTCCCTTTTATCCTGAGCCTGTGGATGAAAAGCTTTTGGTGCTCCAGCCAGGAGGCAGGGCTGTGCCTCTGAGGTAGGACAGCCAACTTCAGGACACTGATCAACAAGAGACCTCCCAGCTCCACATAATGTCAAACGGCGAAAATCTCCCAGAGACCTCCATCTTAACACCAGCACCCAGCTTCACTCAACGACCAGCAAGCCACAGTGCTGGAAAACCTATGCCAAACAACTAGCAAAACAGGAACACAACCCCACCCATTAGCAGAGAGGCTGCCTAAAATCATAATAAGGCCACAGACACCCCCAAACACACCACCAGACGTGAACCTGCCTACTAGAGAGACAAGATCCAGCCTCATCCACCACAACACAGGCACTAGCCCCCTCCACCAGGAAGCCTACACAACCCACTGAACCAACCTTAGCCACTGGAGACAGACATCAAAAACAGGAGGAACTACAAACCTGCAGCCTGCAAAAACGAGACCCCAAACACAGTAAGATAAGCAAAATGAGAAGACAGAAAAACACACAGCAGATGAAGGAGCAAGATAAAAACCCACCAGACCTAACAAATGAAGAGGAAATAGGCAGTCTACCTGAAAGAGAATTCAGAATAATGATAGTAAGGTTGATCCGAAATCTTGGAGATAGAATGGACAATAGATTGGACAAAATGCAAGAATCAGTTAACAAGGACCTAGAAGAACTAAAGATGAAACAAGCAACGATGAACAACACAATAAATGAAATTAAAAGTACTCTAGATGGGATCAATAGCAGAATAACTGAGGCAGAAGAACGGATAAGTGACCTGGAAGATAAAATAGTGGAAATAACTACTGCAGAGCAGAATAAAGAAAAAAGAATGAAAAGAACTGAGGACAGTCTCAGAGACCTCTGGGACAACATTAAACGCACCAACATTCGAATTATAGGGGTTCCAGAAGAAGAAGAGAAAAAGAAAGGGACTGAGAAAATATTTGAAGAGATTATAGTTGAAAACTTCCCTAATATGGGAAAGGAAATAGTTAATCAAGTCCAGGAAGCACACAGAGTCCCATACAAGATAAATACAAGGAGAAATACGCCAAGACACATATTAATCAAACTGTCAAAAATTAAATACAAAGAAAGCATATTAAAAGCAGCAAGGGAAAAACAACAAATAACACATAAGGGAATCCCCATAAGGTTAACAGCTGATCTCTCAGCAGAAACCCTACAAGCCAGAAGGGAGTGGCAGGACATACTGAAAGTGATGAAGGAGAAAAACATGCAGCCAAGACTACACTACCCAGCAAGGATCTCATTCAGATTTGATGGAGAAATTAAAACCTTTACAGACAAGCAAAAGCTGAGAGAGTTCAGCACCACCAAACCAGCTTTACAACAAATGCTAAAGGATCTTCTCTAGGCAAGAAACACAAGAGAAGGAAAAGACCTATAATAACGAACCCAAAACAATTTAGAAAATGGGAATAGGAACATACATATCGATAATTACCTTAAATGTAAATGGACTAAATGCTCCCACCAAAAGACACAGATTAGCTGAATGGATACAAAAACAAGACCCTTATATATGCTGTCTACAAGAGACCCACTTCAGACCTAGAGACACATACAGACTGAAAGTAAGGGGATGGAAAAAGATATTCCATGCAAATGGAAGCCAAAAGAAAGCTGGAGTAGCAATTCTCATATCAGACAAAATAGACTTTAAAATAAGGACTATTAAAAGAGACAAAGGGGGCTCGAAGGGAAGATGGCGGAAGAGTAAGACGCGGAGATCACCTTCCTCTCCACAGATACACCAGAAATACATCTACACGTGGAACAACTCCTGCAGAACACCTACTGAAGGCTGGCAGAAGACCTCAGACCTCCCAAAAGGCAAGAAACTCCCCACGTACCTGGGTAGGGCAAAAGGAAAAAAGAATAAACAGAGACAAAAGAATAGGGACGGCACCTGCACCAGTGGGAGGGAGCTGTGAAGGAGGAAAAGTTTCCACACACTAGGAAGCCCCTTCGCGGGCGGAGACTGCGGGAGGCGGAGGGGGGAGCTTCGAAGCCGCGGAGGAGTGCACAGCAACGGGTGCGGAGGGCAAAGCGGGGAGATTCCCGCACAGAGGATCGGTGCCGACCGGCACTCACCAGCCCGAGAGGCTTGTCTGCTCACCCGCCGGGACGGGCGGGGCTGCGAGCTGAGGCTCTGAGGCTAGGGTTTCGGTTTCGGACGGAGCGCAGGGAGAGGACTGGGGTTGGCGGCTTGAACATAGCCTGAAGGGGTTAGTGCACCACAGCTAGCCGGGAGGGAGTCCGGGGAAAAGCCTGCACCTGCCGAAGAGGCAAGAGACTTTTTCTTCCCTCTTTGTTTCCTGGTGCGTGAGGAGAGGGGTTTAAGAACGCTGCTTAAAGGAACTCCAGAGAAGGGCGCGAGCCGCGGCTAAAAGCGCGAACCCCAGTGACGGGCGCGAGCCGCGGCTGAAAGCGCGGACCCCAGAGAAGGGCGCGAGCTGCGGCTAAAAGCGCGAACCCCAGTGACGGGCGCGAGCCGCGGCTGAAAGCGCGGACCCCAGAGAGGGGCGCGAGCCGCGGCTGAAAGCGCGGACCCCAGAGACGGGCGCGAGCCGCGGCTGAAAGCGCGGACCCCAGAGACGGGCGCGAGCCGCGGCTGAAAGCGCGGACCCCAGAGACGGGCGCGAGCCGCGGCTGAGGGCACGGACCCCAGAGACGGGCGCGAGCCGCGGCTGAGGGCGCGGACCCCAGAGACGGGCGCGAGCCGCGGCTGAGGGCGCTGACTCCAGAGACGGGCGCAAGCCGCGGCTGGAGGCGCGGACCCCAAGGCGGGCGGGAGACGTTGGGGCTGCTGCTGCCGCCACCAAGGGGCCTGTGTGCGAGCGCAGGTCGCTCTCCACTCCCCTCTTCCGCGGAGCCTGTGCAGCCCGCCACTGCCGGGTTCCCGGGATCCGGGGACGACTTCCCCGGGAGAGCGCACGGCGGGCCTCGGGCTGGTGCAGAGTCACGCTGGACTTTGCCGCCGCAGGCCCGCCCCGCATTCCGTGCCCCTCCCTCCCCGCCGCCGGCCTCCGTACGCCGGAACCCCCGAATCAGCGGCTCCTTTAACCCCGTCCTGTCTGAGCAAAAAACAGACGCCCTCCAGCGACCTACACGCAGAGGCAGGGCCAAATCCAAAGCTGAGCCCCTGGGAGCTGTGAGAACAAAGAAGAGAAAGGGAAATCTCTCCCAGCAGCCTCAGAAGCAGCGGATTAAAGCTCCACAATCAACTTGATGTACCCTGCATCTGTGGAATACATGAATAGACAGCCAATCATCCCAAATTAAGGAGGTGGACTTTGGGAGCAAGATCTATGATTTTTCTCCCTATTCCTCTTTTTGTGAATGTGTATGTGTATGCTTCTGTGTGAGATCTTGTCTGTATAGTCTTGTTTCCACCATTTATCCTAGGTTCTATCCGTCCATGGTTTTTTCTTAAAATTTTTTTTCTTAATAATCAATTTTAATTTTAAGAACGTTATTATACTTTACCTTCGTCCTTTCTTTCTTTCTTTCTTTCCTTCCTTCCTTCCCTCCTTTAGACAACGAATCATCCCAAATTGAGGAGGTGGTCTCTGACAGCAAGATTTATGATTTTTCCCCCTTTACCTCTTTTTGTGAGGGTGTATGTGTACGCTTCTGTGTAAGACTTTGTCTGTATAGCTTTGCTTCCAACATTTGTCCTAAGGTTCTATCCGTCCCCTTTTTTTTTTCTAATTAAGAATTTTTTAATTCAATAACTTTATTATACTCTATTTTATTTTTACTGTATCTTCTTTCTGTTTTCCCTTCTTACCCTCCTTCCTTCCTTCCTCCCTCCCTCCTTTCGTTCCTTCTTGCCTTCTTTCCTTCCTTGCTTCTTTCTTTCTTCCTTCCTTCCTTCCTTCCCTCCTTCCTTCCCTCCTTTAGACAACGAATCATCCCAAATTGAGGAGGTGGTCTCTGACAGCAAGATTTATGATTTTTCCCCCCTTTACCTCTTTTTGTGAGGGTGTATGTGTACGCTTCTGTGTAAGACTTTGTCTGTACAGCTTTGCTTCCAACATTTGTCCTAAGGTTCTATCCGTCCCCTTTTTTTTTTTCTAATTAAGAATTTTTTAATTCAATAACTTTATTATACTCTATTTTATTTTTACTGTATCTTCTTTCTGTTTTCCCTTCTTACCCTCCTTCCTTCCTTCCTCCCTCCCTCCTTTCGTTCCTTCTTGCCTTCTTTCCTTCCTTGCTTCTTTCTTTCTTCCTTCCTTCCTTCCTTCCCTCCTTCCTTCCCTCCTTTAGACAACGAATCATCCCAAATTGAGGAGGTGGTCTCTGACAGCAAGATTTATGATTTTTCCCCCTTTACCTCTTTTTGTGAGGGTGTATGTGTACGCTTCTGTGTAAGACTTTGTCTGTACAGCTTTGCTTCCAACATTTGTCCTAAGGTTCTATCCGTCCTTTTTTTTTTTTTTTCTAATTAAGAATTTTTTAATTCAATAACTTTATTATACTTTATTTTATTTTTACTGTATCTTCTTTCTTTTTGTTTTTCCTTCTTTCCCTCCTTCCTTCCTCCCTCCCTCCCTCCCTCCTTTCGTTCCTTCTTGCCTTCTTTCCTTCTTTGCTTCTTTCTTTCTTTCTTCCTTCCTTCCTTCCTTCCTTCCTTCCCTCCTTCCTTCCCTCCTTTCCTTCTTTCTTTCCTCATACGTCTACTAATTCCCTCTACTTTTTCTCCCTCTTATTCTGAGCCGTGTGGATGAAAGGCTCTTGGTGCTCCAGCCAGGAGGCAGGGCTCTGCCTCTGAGGTAGGAGAGCCAACTTCAAGACACTGGTTCACAAGAGACCTCCCAGCTCCAGATAATATCAAACGGCGAAAATCTCCCAGAGACCTCCATCTTAACACCAGCACCCAGCTTCACTCAACGACCAGCAAGCCACAGTGCTGGACAACCTGTGCCAAACAACTAGCAAAACAGGAACACAACCCCACCCATTAGCAGAGAGGCTGCCTAAAACCATAATAAGGCCACAGACACCCCAAAACACACCACCAGACGTGAACCTGCCCACTAGAGAGACAAGATCCAGCCTCTTCCACCACAACACAGGCACTAGTCCCCTCCACCAGGAAGCCTACACAACCCACTGAACCAACCTTAGCCACTGGAGACAGACATCAAAAACAGGAGGAACTACGAACCTGCAGCCTGCAAAAAAGGAGACCCCAAACACAGTAAGATAAGCAAAATGAGAAAACAGAAAAAACACACAGCAGATAAAGGAGCAAGATAAAAATGCACCAGACCTAACAAATGAAGAGGAAATAGGCAGTCTACCTGAAAAAGAATTCAGAATAATGATAGTAAGGTTGATCCGAAATCTTGGAGATAGAATGGACAATAGAATGGACAAAATGCAAGAATCAGTTAACAAGGACCTAGAAGAACTAAAGATGAAACAAGCAACGATGAACAACACAATAAATGAAATTAAAAATACTCTAGATGGGATCAATAGCAGAATAACTGAGGCAGAAGAACGGATAAGTGACCTGGAAGATAAAATAGTGGAAATAACTACTGCAGAGCAGAATAAAGAAAAAAGAATGAAAAGAACTGAGGACAGTCTCAGAGACCTCTGGGACAACATTAAACGCACCAACATTCGAATTATAGGGGTTCCAGAAGAAGAAGAGAAAAAGAAAGGGACTGAGAAAATATTTGAAGAGATTATAGTTGAAAACTTCCCTAATATGGGAAAGGAAATAGTTAATCAAGTCCAGGAAGCACAGAGAGTCCCATACAGGATAAATACAAGGAGAAATACGCCAAGACACATATTAATCAAACTGTCAAAAATTAAATACAAAGAAAGCATATTAAAAGCAGCAAGGGAAAAAACAACAAATAACACATAAGGGAATCCCCATAAGGTTAACAGCTGATCTTTCAGCAGAAACCCTACAAGCCAGAAGGGAGTGGCAGGACATACTGAAAGTGATGAAGGAGAAAAACCTGCAACCAAGACTACTCTACCCAGCAAGGATCTCATTCAGATTTGATGGAGAAATAAAAACCTTACAGACAAGCAAAAGCTGAGAGAGTTCAGCACCACCAAACCAGCTTTACAACAAATGCTAAAGGATCTTCTCTAGGCAAGAAACACAAGAGAAGGAAAAGACCTATAATAACGAACCCAAAACAATATAGAAAATGGGAATAGGAACATACATATCGATAATTACCTTAAATGTAAATGGGACTAAATGCTCCCACCAAAAGATACAGATTAGCTGAATGGATACAAAAACAAGACCCTTACATATGCTGTCTACAAGAGACCCACTTCAGACCTAGAGACACATACAGACTAAAAGTAAGGGGATGGAAAAAGATATTCCATGCAAATGGAAACCAAAAGAAAGCTGGAGTAGCAATTCTCATATCAGACAAAATAGACTTTAAAATAAGGACTATTAAAGAGACAAAGAAGGACACTACATAATGATCAAGGGATCGATCCAAGAAGAAGATATAACAATTGTAAATATTTATGCACCCAACATAGGAGCACCTCAATACATAAGGCAAATACTAACAGCCATAAAAGGGGAAATTGACAGTAACACATTCATAGTAGGGGACTTAAAACACCCCACTTTCACCCATGGACAGATCATCCAAAATGAAAATAAATAAGGAAAACACAAGCTTTAAATGATACATTAAACAAGATGGACTTAATTGATATTTATAGGACACTCCATCCAAAAACAACAGAATACACATTTTTCTCAAGTGCTCACGGAACATTCTCCAGGATAGATCATATCTTGGGTCACAAATCAAGCCTTGGCAAATTTAAGAAAATTGAAATTGTATCAAGTATCTTTTCTGACCACAACGCCATGAGACTAGATATCAATTACAGGAAAAGATCTGTAAAAAATACAAACACATGGAGGCTAAACAATACACTACTTAATAATGAAGTGATCACTGAAGAAATCAAAGAGGAAATCAAAAAAATACCTAGAAACAAATGACAATGGAGACACAACGACCCAAAACCTGTGGGATGCAGCAAAAGCAGTTCTAAGGGGGAAGTTATAGCAATACAAGCCCACCTTAAGAAGCAGGAAACATCTAGAATAAACAACCTAACCTTGCACCTCAAGCAATTAGAGAAAGAAGAACAAAAAAACCCCAAAGCTAGCAGAAGGAAAGAAATCATAAAAATCAGATCAGAAATAAATGAAAAAGAAATGAAGGAAACAATAGCAAAGATCAATGAACTAAAAGCTGGTTCTTTGAGAAGATAAACAAAATAGATAAACCACTAGCCAGACTTATCAAGAAAAAAAGGGAGAAGACTCAAATCAATAGAATTAGAAATGAAAAAGGAGAGGTAACAACTGACACTGCAGAAATAAAAGACATCATGAGAGATTACTACAAGCAACTCTATGCCAATAAAATGGACAATCTGGAAGAAATGGACAAATTCTTAGAAATGCACAACCTGCCAAGACTGAATCAGGAAGAAATAGAAAATATGAACAGACCAATCACAAGCACTGAAATTGAAACTGTGATTAAAAATCTTCCAACAAAGAAAAGCCCAGGACCAGATGGCTTCACAGGCGAATTCTATCAAACATTTAGAGAAGAGCTAACACCTATCCTTCTCAAACTCTTCCAAAATATAGCAGAGGGAGGAACACTCCCAAACTCATTCTACGAGGCCACCATCACCTTGATACCAAAAACCAGGCAAGGATGTCACAAAGAAAGAAAACTACAGACCAATATCACTGATGAACATAGATGCAAAAATCCTCAACAAAATACTAGCAAACAGAATCCAACAGCACATTAAAAGGATCATACACCATGATCAGGTGGGGTTTGTTCCAGGAATGCAAGGATTCTTCAATATACGCAAATCTATCAATGTGATAAACCATATTAACAAACTGAAGGAGAAAAACCATATGATCATCTCAATAGATGCAGAGAAAGCTTTTGACAAATTCAACACCCATTTATGATAAAAACCCTGCAGAAAGTAGGCATAGAGGGAACTTTCCTCAACATAATAAAGGCCATATATGACAAGCCCACAGCAAACATCATCCTCAATGGTGAAAAACTGAAAGCATTTCCACTAGATCAGGAACAAGACAAGGTTGCCCACTCTCACCACTCTTATTCAACATAGTTTTGGAAGTTTTAGCCACAGCAATCAGAGAAGAGAAGGAAATAAAAGGAATACAAATCGGAAAAGAAGAAGTAAAGCTGTCACTGTTTGCAGATGACATGATCCTATACATAGAGAATCCTAAAGATGCTACCAGAAAACTACTAGAGCTAATCAATGAATTTGGTAAAGTAGCAGGATACAAAATTAATGCACAGAAATCTCTGGCATTCCTATATACTAATGATGAAAAATCTGAAAGTGAAATCAAGAAAACACTCCCATTTACCATTGCAACAAAAAGAATAAAATATCTAGGAATAAACCTACTAAGGAGACAAAAGACCTGTATGCAGAAAACTATAAGACACTGATGAAAGAAATTAAAGATGATACAAATAGATGGAGACATATACCATGTTCTTGGATTGGAAGAATCAACATTGTGAAAATGACTCTACTACCCAAAGCAATCTATAGATTCAATGCAATCCCTATCAAACTACCACTGGCATTTTTCACAGAACTAGAACAAAAAATTTCGCAATTTGTATGGAAACACAAAAGACCCCGAATAGCTCAAAGCAATCTTGAGAACAAAAAAAGGAACTGGAGGAATCAGGCTCCCTGACTTCAGACTATACTACAAAGCTACAGTTATCAAGACAGTATGGTACTGGCACAAAAACAGAAAGATAGATCAATGGAACAGGATAGAAAGCCCAGAGATAAACCCATGCACATATGGACACCTTATCTTTGATAAAGGTGGCAGGAATGTACAGTGGAAAAAGGACAGCCTCTTCAATAAATGGTGCTGGGAAAACTGGACAGGTACATGTAAAAGAATGAAATTAGAACACTCCCTAACACCATACACAAAAATAAGCTCAAAATGGATTAAAGACCTAAATATAAGGCCAGAAAACTATCAAACTATTAGAGGAAAACATAGGCAGAACACTCTATGACATAAATCACAGCAAGATTCTTTCTGACCCACCCCCTAGAGTAATGGAAATAAAACAAAAATAAACAAATGGGACCTAATGAAACTTCAAAGCTTTTGCACAGCAAAGGAAACCATAAACAAGACCAAAAGACAACCCTCAGAATGGGAGAAAATATTTGCAAATGAAGCAACCGACAAAGGATTAATCTCCAAAATTTACAAGCAGCTCATGCAGCTACAACAACAAAAAAAACAAACAACCCAATCCAAAAATGGGCGGAAGACCTAAATAGACATTTCTCCAAAGAAGATATACAGACTGCCAACAAACACATGAAAGAATGCTCAACATCATTAATCATTAGAGAAATGCAACTCAAAACTACAATGAGATATCATCTCACACCAGTCAGAATGGCCATCATCAAAAATCTAGAACAATAAATGCTGGAGAGGGTGTGGAGAAAAGGGAACCCTCTTGCACTGCTGGTGGGAATGTGAATTGGTTCAGCCACTATGGAGAACAGTATGGAGGTTCCTTAAAAAACTAAAAATAGAACTACCATATGACCCAGCAATCCCACTACTGGGCATATACCCTGAGAAAACCGAAATTCAAAAAGAGTCATGTACCAAAATGTTCATCGCAGCTCTATTTACAATAGCCCGGAGATGGAAACAACCTAAGTGCCCATCATCGGATGAATGGATAAAGAAGATGTGGCACATATATACAATGGAATATTACTCAGCCATAAAAAGAAACGAAATTGAGCTATTTGTAATGAGGTGGATAGACCTAGAGTCTGTCATACACAGTGAAGTAAGTCAGAAAGAAAAAGACAAATACAGTATGCTAACACATATATATGGAATTTAAGAAAAAAAAAAATGTCATGAAGAACCTAGGGGTAAGGCAGGAATAAAGACGCAGACCTCCTAGAGAACGGACTGAGGTTATGGGGAGGGGGAAGGGTGAGCTGTGACGGGGCGAGAGAGAGTCATGGACATATACACACTAACAAAGGTAGTAAGGTAGATAGCTAGTGGGAAGCAGCCGCATGGCACGGGATATTGGCTCGGTGCTCTGTGACAGCCTGGAGGGGTGGGATAGGGGAGGGTGGGAGGGAGGGAGACGCAAGAGGGAAGAGATATGGGAACATATGTATATGTATAACTGATTCACTTTGTTATAAAGCAGAAACTAACACACCATTGTAAAGTAATTATACCCCAATAAAGATGTTAAAAAATAAATAAATAAATAAATAAAAAAAAAAAAAAAAAAAAGAGACAAGAAGGACACTACATAATGATCAAGGGATCGATCCAAGAAGAAGATATAACAATTGTAAATATTTATGCACCCAATATAGGAGCACCTCAATACATAAGGCAAATACTAACAGCCATAAAAGGGGAAATCGACAGTAACACATTCATAGTAGGGGACTTAAACCCCACTTTCACCCATGGACAGATCATACAAACAATGAAAATAAATAAGGAAACACAAGCTTTAAATGATACATTAAACAAGAGGACTTAATTGATAGTTTTATAGGCACTCCATCCAAACACACATACACTTTTTTCTCAAGGCTCATGGAAATTCCTCCAGGATAGATCATATCTTAGGTCACAAATCAGCCTTGGTAAATTTAAGAAATTGAACTTGTATCAAGTATCTTTTGACCACAAACGCCATGAGACTAGATATCAATTATAGGAAAAGATCTGTAAAAAATAAAAAAACACATGTGAGGCTAAACAATACACTACTAATAATGAAGAGATCCTGAAAGAAATCAAAGAGAAATCAAAAAAATAACTAGAAACAAATGACAATGGAGACACAAACGAACCAAGAAAACATGTGGACGCCAGCAAAAGCAGTTCTAAGGGGGAAGTTTATAGCAATACAAGCCCACTTAAAAGCAGGAAACATCTCGAATAAAACCTAACCTGACACCTCAAGCAATTAGAGAAAGAAGAACAAAAAACCCCAAAGCTAGCAGAAGGAAGAAATCATAAAAATCAGATCCAGAAATAAATGAAAAAGAAATGAAGGAAACAATAGCAAAGATCAATAAAACTAAAAGCTGGTTCTTTGAGAAGATAAACAAAATATATAAACCACTCCAGACTCATCAAGAAAAACAGGGAGAAGATCAATTCAATAGAAATTAGAAATGAAAAAGGAGAGTAACAACTGAAACTAGCAGAGAAGATAAAAGAGATCATGAGAGATTGCTACAGCAACTCGTATGCCAATAAAATGGACAATCTTGGAAGAAAATTGGACAAATTCTTAGAAATGCACAACCTGCCAAGACTGAATCACGGGACGAATAGAAAATATGAAACAGACCAATCACAATTAGCACCTGAAATATTGAAACTGTGGATAAAAATCTTTCCAACAAAGAAAAAGCCCAGGACCAGATGGCTTCACAGGCGAATTGCTATAAACATTTAGAGAGAGCGAACACCTATCCTCTCAACTCTTCCAAATTATAGCAGAAAGGGAGTACCACTCCCTAACTCTTCTACGAGGCACCATCACCTTGATACACAAAACCAGAAAGGATGTCCCAAAGAAAGAAAACTACAGGCCAATATCACTGATGAACATAGATGACAAAAATCCTCAACCAAAATCCTAGCAACAAGAATCCAACAGCACAGTTAAAAGGAATCAACACATGCTCAAGTGGGGTTATATTCCAGGAATGACAAGGATTCTCCAATATACGCAAACTATCAAACGTTGATAAAACCCATATTTAACAATTACATTGAAGGAGAAAAACCATATGATCATCTCAATAGATGCAGAGAAAGCTTTTGACAAATTCAACCCATTTATGATAATAAACCCCTGCAGAAAGTAGCATAGAGGGAACTTTCCTAAACATAATAAAGGCAATATAATGACAAACCCACAGCAAAACATCATCCTCCAATGGCTTGAAAAAACTGAAAGCATTTCACACTAAGCTCAGGAACAAGGGACAAGGTTGCCCACTCGCACACGATTATTCAACATTGTGTTTGGAAGTTTTAGCCACAGTGCAATCAGACGAAGAAAAAGGAAAATAAAAGGAACTCCAAAATTTGAAAACGAATAGAATTAGTGTTAAAGACGACACTGTTGCAGATGACATGATCCTATACATAGAGAACCCTAAGATGTTACCAGAAAACTACTAGAGCTAATCAATAGAATATGTAAAAGTGGCAGGAACAAAAATAATGCACCAAGTAAATCTCTGGCATTCATATATACTAAATGATGAAAATCTGAAGTGAATCAAGAAACCACTCCCATTACCATGCAACAAAAATGAATAAAATATCTAAGGAATAAACCTACCTAAGGAGGACAAAAGAACCTGTATGCAGGAAAAATATAAGACCACTGATGAAAGAAATTACAAGGAGATATAAAGAGATGGAGAGATATACCATTGTTCTTGGATTGGAAGAATCAACATTGTTGAAAAGGACTATCTACCACCCAAAGCATGTCTGACAGATTCAATGCCAATCCCATAAAATTACCACTGGCATTTTATCACAGAACTCGAACAAAAAATTGTCACAATTTGTATGGAAACACAAAAGACCCCGAATAGCCAAAAGCAATCTTGAGAACGGGAAAGAAGGAACTGGATAGGAATCAGGCTCCCTGAATTTCAGACTATACTCACAAGCTACAGTCATCAAGACGGTAGTACTGCACCCCAAAAAACAGAACATAGATCAATGGAACAGGATAGAAAGCCCCAAGAGATAAAACCCATGCACATATGGACACATTTTTGCATTTCTTTTAAAAGGTGGCAGTAATGTACAATGGAGGAATAGGAACAGCCTCTTCAATAAGTGGTGCTGGAAAAACTGGACAGCGTACAATGTAAAAGTATGAGAT